>NC_081553.1:234583823-234801323 GCF_963082655.1 Stomoxys calcitrans | reverse complement strand
GTTGATTTCATAGGCGACGACGGTAAGTTTTTACTTCTAGTTGCTTTGACTTATCGTCCTATGATTCTTCCAGCAAAGTTTGGCTCAGCAGGTTTTTGGGGATTGTATGTGGCAGTGGATGAATGAAAATGAAAACAATTTGCAATTGGGATCTCATTAAGGGCATAATGGTTTTATTTATTAAACGCTTTTTGAAGGGAAAAGATAATAAGCGACTGAGTATACGTTTTTAAAATGCTTATAACATCGCTATTAAGTGTAAAAAAAGTATATTTGATTAAAGTTCATTCTAAGTTTTATTAAAAATGCATTTATTTTCTTTTAAAAAATCCGCAATTACTTTTTGGGCAACCCAATATATCTTACACCACCACTGTGGTACAGGATATTATAACTTTATGCATTTGTTTGCAACGCTAGCAAGCGAAAAAGAAGCGAAGACGAACTAGAACCATTGACAAGTGTACCGATCGACCCAGAATCACTTTCTTACTCGATTTAGCCATGTCCGTCTGTCCATCTGTGAGCCCATGTATTCTTGTAATCAAGGTGCAGGTCGCATTTGTTGTCCGATTGTTATAAAATCTTGCACAGGTCTCTCTTTTGGCCCAAAGACGAACGCAATCAATATTGATGAAAATATCGGATCAGATATAGAAATAGCTCCCACATCCGATATGCCATTTTAAGGCTATAGTAGCCACAATTTTGGCCCGAATTACAAAATTTAACGCGATATGTTTTATTTGACACCCCAATACCTTAATTGTTTTCAATACCACTCCCCTAAGTTGGTTCATGTCTGGTATTGTGTCCCCACCTAAGTGCCGGTGTCTGTTAGACTCGAAAGCCCTCTATCAATGACAAAGGAAATGCTCCAACGTCTCATCATCTACCTCGCATGCCCTACACAGTAAGCTCGTAGTCCTATGTGTCTCGTTATGATACCAATAGCTATACTGACCTCCTTCTTGCTTCTTTTTAGTAATAGCCTCGTCTTCTCATGATCTGGATCGCCCCATAGGATTTTCGCCGTCCTACCGACCGTTTCGCTGTTTCACAGGGTTACATGCGCATTCATCGCCCACGCCCTTAACTCAGTCTGCGTCGTCCCGAAAGGCTTCGGGTTAACCGAGTTTATTGGCTGCAGTCCTCTGGCCTTCACCGCCAAATCGTCTGCCCTTTCATTTCTCCTTACTCCGTTATGGCCCGGCACTCGAACGATGTGGATTTTGCCATCTTCAGAAAAGGCGTTAATCTCCTTCTTACACTGAAAGACTGTTCCTGACCTTACCGTCCTGGTTGTTATTGCCCTTATGGCAATTTTACTGTCGGTAAAGATGTTCACACTCGACCTCCTCCCGTTAGCACCACACCACTTCACGCATTCCGTGATCGCCCTGATCTTCGCCTGCAGCACCGTATTATGGTCCGGCAGTCTAAAACAGATCTTAGACCCTGGATTCTCAATGTAAACCCCCAGGCCCACTCTGTCCTCTAGCTTTGATCCATCCGTGTAACATGATCTTCCACTAGGGTTCCGTCAATCCAAGACTGTGCCGATGCCAGCACTGCCTCGCACTCGACTTCAAGGTTCATCTCAGGTATCCGATCGGAAACCTCTTTCCTTCCTTCCAGGTTTCCTATCGTCGCCTCGATTATACCGCGATGGTATGAGCAGCTCCCATTCTCAATCCATTCTCCCATAGCCTTAAGTCTCATTGCCGCAGTGGCTGCCTCAATGGGTCGGATATCTAGTCATATGCCATATGCAAGACGCTTTCGGCCCCCCTGCAAAGCTGGTTCGGATCATTATCCCTTAAAAGTAGTTTAACATCGTCTGCGTAGCAAACGAGTTCAAATCCCTCCTCAGTCAGCAATCGACCTATTGGTCATTTATGGTGGTCACTCATAGGAGTGGTGATAAAATGCCCCCCTGTGGCGGGCCCTGTGCCAGTTTCCCCTTATATTTATGCCATGAGACACACAATTTATCCACCAGTTCCTTAGCATATAGTCTCTAAGGACCGGGTCCACCCAGTACTGGTCTAAGGATTTAATCAGTGAGTGGGTCCGCACATTGTTAAAAGCCCCCTCCATGTCAATGCATACCGCCAGTCTGTACGTTTTGGCACCGAAGAATTCTTCTATTTTATACACAACCTCGAGCAGGGCAATCTCCACCCAACTTCCCTTGACATAGGCATGCAGTTTGTATTTGAACAGTTCGCTGGATTTGCTACTCTTTATCATGGTGTCCACAATACGTACGCTTATGGGTCTGTAGGCCTTTGGTGTCGCATAACTTGCATTGCCGGGCATGGATATAAACACCATCTTTGCCTACAGCCAGGCTTTCGGAGTATATGCAAGTCCCAGGCACGCTGTGGAAATAGTTTTATTATGAGCCACCGTGGCGCAGAGGTTAGCATGTCCGCCTATAACGCTGAACGCCTGGGTTTCAATCCTGGCGAGACCATCAGAAAAAATTTTCAGCGGTGGTTTTCCCCTCCTAATGCTGGCAACATTTGTGAGGTACTATGCCATGTGAACTTCTCTCCAAATAGGTGTCGCACTGCGTCACGCCATTCGGACTCGGCTATAAAAAGGAGGCCCCTTATCATTGAGCTCAAACTTGAATCGGAGTGCACTCATTGGAGTATCGGAGTATCTCAATTTTTGAAGCCTATAGAGTGATTCCAACAGGCGGACGGACAGACGTATAGACGGACAGACACACTGACATCGTTTAATCATCTTAGAATTTTACGACGATTCCAAATATATATACGTTGTAGGGTCGTAAATTGATATTTCGATGTGTTGCAAACGGAATGACTAAATGAATATACCCCCTATCTTGCGGTGGTGAGTATAAAAATGTTCAGATATCTCTATTCGTTTTTCTCTAACAAGTTTTTCAATTTAAATTTTCGTTTCCAGAAAATTGCAGTTTTTCACCTATTTTGGGAAGTTAATTAACGGCAGATTTTCACTAGTTTCTTTTCGTCTCTATCCCACTGTGCACTGTTTGGCTTCAGCTTGAAGAAAGGAGCTAATAATCGGACAGCACTAATTTGCTTGTCCAAATGATACTACGGTAGTGTGCATAGAAAATGATCTATGCCAAGTCTCAGTTCCATTGCTTCATTATCAAAGACAGTGAGGTGTTGACAAAAAACAGTCCGACAACATTTTTTCCTACTTGAACAGCATTACTTTTGTTTATTCGTAGATGGATTAGAGGCAACTAAATAAAAATCAAATTCCTTTCTGCGAAAGCAAATTGTTGTCCTTGTTAATTGGGAATGGCAAAAACAACAATCGGAAACTTGATTAGTAACAGAGAAGTCCCCCATGTTGGGGACTTGTACTCTCTGCCTTTGGCTATATATGCAAATTTATAGAAGAAAAACCCAACCACAACACCTACAACAAAAAAATATAGACACAAAAATATCCCACTTCAGTTTGTTTGGTTGTTAAATTAAATTTTGTCTTCTTTTTCTTTGAAGACAAGAGGGACTGAAAAAAAATTCCATTACCTACATAAACAAATAGAAATGCCAACCACCAAGGACAATTCCCTTAATTTTCATTTCATCCTGTCTTGCCTGTGGTCAAATCTTTTGGCATCGAGAGCAATAAATAAATATGCTTTCGCCAAAGCCCACTGATTTATTTTCTAAAAATTGTTTTGGCAAATATTCAAATCATTCGAGGTGCTATACACCGTAACAGCGAACGGCAACAACTACAATTAACAAAAGTTGCTTGAAACGCAAAATGAAATTCCAAGAAAATTGTGGCTGTTTTCATGTTGATGTTCAGGACGAGGGGGACTTTCATATACCAAGGTGGCCTTCACAACTCGGATGTGTTATAGAACATCACACAGAACCACACAGGAAGATTGAAATCTATAACAAATTAAAACAAGTAAGGAAGGGCAAAAGTCGGGCGGTGCCGACTGTATAATGCCCTACACCTACCCTATAAGTACAATGTGGGAGCTATATCCAATTCTGAACCATTTTTGATGGATCTCGGCGAGGTTGACAAATGACAACATTATTGCAAATTACCCAAAATCTGACGAACATATATATGGGAGCTATATCCAAATCTTAACCGATTTCCATGAAATTCACCAGAGTTATTAGAAGATCCTTTCTGCCAAATTTTGAGAGAATCGTGTAACAAATGACCATTTTATTGCATTATTACTGCAAATCGGACGAACATATATATGGGAGCTATATACAAATCTGAACCAATTTTTTCCAATTTCTATAGGCTTCGTCTCTAGGCCGAAAAACACGTCCATACCAAATCTGAAGACGATCGGATGAAAATTGCGACCTGTAGTTTGTACACAAATTAACACGGACAGACGGACGGACAGACAGACGGACATAGCTAAATTGATTCTAAGTCGATCGGTATACTTATCAATGGGTCTATCTCTCTTCCTTTTGGGTCTTAAGTCACTGAGTTATAATACCCTGTACCATAGTAGTCGTGTAGGGCATACAAATCTTAAATTTGGGATAATTTTATGGGTCATTGTGGCCACTGTCCTTCTGTTTGTCATTTTACTCACATTTAATTGGTTAAATAAACGAAGACCATATATCAAAAGTGCTCCAATTATCCATATTTGACCAAGACCGTATTTACATAGAAAAGAGAGTGTGGTTGATATAAGCCCATGATGTGGCTGTTTAAGTGGGACAGCTCTTCTTATATTCGAGGAGGCAATAGTAGCCTAAGTCACCATTTTTACCCAAAATAGTTTTTATACTCCTTCTGAAGGTGGCTTAGTGTCTGCAACAAATATTTCAAATTTCATCATAATCGACAGAAAAATGTGCCTTCTATGAGCTTAATCCTGAAATCAGAAAATTGGTCTGCATTGCAGCTATATCCAAATTAGGACCCACCTGGCCAGCATATTTGGCACTGATGACAAGATGCCCAAAATCTGTATAGGCAGATGGCGCTATATGATCTGATTTGGATCATATACGGCTCGTATGGCGGGGGGTCTATATTTCAAGGGGGACGGGTTAGGTTAGGTTAGGTTGAAAAGAGGGTGCAGATATTAATCCTTCCCATGCCACTAATCGGCTTGTTGTGCGCTCTAAAAACCAAAAAAGTAACCTCAAGCAAGTAAGAGCGTGCCAAGTTCGGCCGGGCCAAATCTTATATACCCTCCACCATGGATCGCATTTGTCGAGTTCTATGCGCGGTATCGCTTTTTAGGCAAACAAGGAATATTGAATAAGAACTGTTATGCTATTAGAGCTATATCAAGTTATAGAACATTGTAGAGGTCATTGTGTAATATTTCAGTTCATTCGGCTAAGAATTGAGCCTTGTAGGATCTCAAGAAGCAAAATCAAGAGATAGGTTTATATGGAAGCTGTATCAAGCTCGATCGATGATCGATTCAGACCATATTAAACAAGTATGTTGAAAGTCATGAGAGAAACCGTTGTGCAAAATTTGTGCCAAATCGGATGAGAATTGCGCCCTCTAGAGGCTCAAGAAGTCAAGACCCAAGATCGGTTTATATGGCAGCCATATCAAACATGGACCGATTTGAACCATACTAAGCACGTCAAATTTAAATTTAAGGCTCAAGAAGTCTCAAGAAGTCAAGAGGCTCAAGAAGTCAAGACCCCAGATCGGTTTATGTAGCAGCTATATCAAAACATGAACCGATTTGCGCCATACATAGCGCAGTTACTGGAAGTCATAACAAAACACCTCGTGCAAAATTTCAGCCAAATCGGATGACAATTACGGGCTCTATTGGCTCAAGAAGTCAAGGCCCAAGATCGGTTTATATGGCAGCTGTATCAAAACATGGACCGATTTAAACCATACTTAACGCAGTTGTTGGAAGTGATACCAAAACATCATATGCAAACTTCAAGTCAAATCAGACGAGAATTGCGCCCTCTAGAGGCTAAAGAAGTCAAGACCCATGATCGGTTTATATGGCAGCTATATCGAAACATGGAACACTCTTTCTCTGACCATCGCTACATTAGGTTTAGAATAGCACGGCCAGCGCTGAATCCGATAAGCTTTCGGAATAAGTTGAAGACCAACTGGAAAAAAATCGGAAGGCTACTCAAAAGAAGACTTGGGCAAGATAATTTAGATTGTCCAAGCATAGAATAGATTGACGAGAATGTCAACAGGATTACGACTGCACAGGTGGGATCCTTCGAAGATAGTTGTTCCCTTCGGGAAAAGAAATCAGCCCAAGAAAAACCCTGGATGACCGGGGAGATTCGCAATATTGGGAAAGAGGTCCGCAGACTTTTTAACAGAGCACGTCGTAAAAAGGCGGAAGTTTATTGGGATGTGTATTACACACGGCTCAAGGAATACAACAAAACTACCAGAGCGGCAAAACGTGCCTCCTGGAAGCTTTTCTGCGAACAGGTCGATAGCGTTAGTGCCGCCGCCAAGATAAAAATGTTTGTCCAAACTGAAACTTTAGTAGACGACATGGGAGTGAGAACAGAGACAACGGAGGACATGTATGTCTTGGAATAATGACGTTGATCGAAGGTTTATAATTACGGAATTTATGGTGAAGGAATCCTTGAGGATCACCCGGACCTGATGGGATATTTCCGGCGTTACTACAGAAAGAGGCAGACTATCTGGCGCCTCGCTTGCCAAAATCTTCACAGCGTGCCTACGAAAGCCTGGCAGGAAGCAAGGGTGTTGTTCATGCCTAAGCCCGGCAAGGCAAGTTATGCGACACCAAAGGCCTACAGACCCATAAGCCTTACGTCCTTTCTACTCAAAACCATGGAACGTATTGTGGACACCATGATAAAGAGTATGGCAATTAGCGAACTGCTCAGATACAAACAGCATGCCTGCAGCATATCAAGGGAAGGTCGGTGGAGACTGTCCTGCAGTCTCCATCTAAAAAGAAAATTTTAAGTTAGATATTTACAAAATCCTTAATTGTTTTCAATACCACTCTCCTATGTTGGTTCATGTCTCGTATTGTGTCTCCACCTAAGTGGCGGTATCTGTTAGACGCGAAAGCCGGGCAATGATAAAGGAAATGCTCCAATGTCTCTTCATCTTCCACGCATGCTCTACACATGCTATCACCTGCAGCACCGATTTTACACAAGTGAGCTCGTAGTCCCATGTGTCCCGTTATGATACCAATAGCTATACTAACCTCCTTCTTGCTTCCTTTCAGTAATAGCCTCGTCTTCTCACGATCTGGATCCCCCCATAGGATTTTCGTCCCTCCTATCGACTGTTCTCGCTCTTCCACAATGTTGCATGCGCATTCATCGCCCACTCTCTTAACTCGGACTGCGTCGTACCGAAAGGCTTCGGGTTAACCAAGCTTATAGACGGCAGTCCTCTGGCCTTCACCGCTAAATCGTCTGCCCTTTCATTTCCCCTTACTCCGATATGGCCCGGCACCCAAACGATGCGGATTTTGCCATCCTCAGAGAAGGCGTTAATCTCCTTCTTCGTGACCCTACCGTCCTGGTTGTTATTGCCCTTATGGCAATTTAACTGTTGATAAAGATGTTCACACTCGACGTCCTCGCGTTAGCACCACACCACCTCACGCATTCCGTGATCGCCCGGATCTCCGCCTGCAGGACAGTATTATCGTCAGGCAGTCTAAAACAGAACTCAGTCCCTGGGTTCTCAATCTAAACCCCAGGGCTCACTCTGTCCTCTAGCTTGGTCCATCCGTGTAACATGATCTTCCAGATGGCAATACTAGGGTTCCGTCAATACAAGACTGTGCCTATGGCAGCAGTGCCTCGCACTTGACTTCAAGGTTCATCTCAGAAAACTTTTCCCTTCCTTCTTTGTTTCCTATCGGTTAATAAATGCTGTTTTTATGAGCCCTAGATCTTAAATCGTGGAATCGATCTTTATTACACCTATTTCCAAACACTATCCCAACTGGCCTGACTAAGAATCGAACCAGTCCAAAACTTCTTCCCTCCACCTTAATATACTTTAACTACTCTAAGCCCTTGTAGATTCATGCAATGATGCTGCGTATAATTTACAATTTGCTGCCAAAGTCTTGGTCTTTATTTTTGAAATTTATTTTTTGGTTTTTGCCATTTGTTTACTCGAACGCACAACACAATGGCAAATCTAAGTTCAAATATCAGGGGAAGGGAAGGTTCATTTGCTGCTGGTTATTGTGATGAATTGATAACAATCAATAGAAATTGTCTCAAGGGCCGGAAGCGGGTCAGCAGCTGGGAAAATGGGGGGCAATGGTTTATTGTTGTTATTGTTTCAAGTGAATGTCGGTGACTGTTGCAAAGGTTGTCATGATTTCGGAATATGCTGTGGGCATTTTTCATTTTCCAGTCCTGGTGTCATGTGCAGCATTCTGGTTTGGGTAAATTTCTCTAATATTTGAATTTTTCTGGTCTGTTACCAAGGAATTGAAGAACAAATATTGTATAACATTCAATGGCTGGCAAAACGTGGGAGTTGAGGGGTAGACAACATTCATTTATGCAATGTGTGGGCGTTTCGGGTGTCATTCCATTCTTCATAAAAATGCTATTTTCCTAAAGAGAGCAATTAAAAAAACAGCAACAAATTACAACAATTGAATGGAAATGGCAACGATTTTCATCATTTTATGCTTAATTGTATGGAGGAAGCCTAAGGCTTTGTGGCATTATATTCCACTCAAGGATATATATTTCAGGGATAAAAATAAAGACGCATTTACATCCACACATACCCATACAGTCTTGAACAGCCTACGGAGTTTCGAATTCTCATTGAAGCGGAGCATGTTGTGCTGTTTAAAATAAAATCAAAACGTTTTTTCCAGGTATGCTTCCGCATTTAATTAGTGAATCGCGGTATAAATTTTAAAATAAAAGCTGCCGCAACAACTAAAAGTGCCTTAAGACCTAGCCTTGCCTACTTAATCGATAGATTTAATAAAACGAATAGCTCAGCAACTAATTTAATTCGCTCATATGGTGTATGAGCGAATTTCGTAAGACTGAAAGCCGAAAGGGTTTTGCTTGATCTGTTTTTTTATGGGGGCTATACCAGGTTGTAAACTTAATTAGGCTAAAAGTTCCTGAAAATCATTTCATACTAGCCGAACTTGGACCGCTTCGCTGCGTCTTCTTTAACTCTCTAATATCTTTGTAGACTGGGGATACTGCGCCCTCAATGCGGATTACGAATTCGTGCCATTGTAGCCTATGACGCTGAGCGTGTTCGAATCCAGGCGAGAACATTGCACAAAGCGGTGTTTATTCCCTCTTAATGTGGCGACATTTGCGAGGTACAATGCCATGCATGGTCATTTAAACAATTTTCCCCAAAGAGGTGTCTCACTGCCGGACGCCGTTCGGATTCGGCTATCAAAAAAGGATCATTGAGTTCAAACTTGAATAGGACTGCACTCATTGATGTGTAAGAATTTGCCCCATCTCGGTTCCTGGTGGTAATGTTCTTCCTTAGGGTAATGTTCTCATTAGGGAAGCGATGGCACCTCAGACATTTCAAAGATGGATATCAAATTCGTGCTGCACTTCCAAATCCCTTTAATTTGAGCCCCATTTTGCCATGGCCTACTGGCCTGACATGAATCGCTTGGAGGTGTTTTCGGGATGGGACGGCCACCGGCACTATGCACTGAAAATAGATATCAAATTCGTTCTTTATTCCCAACGGAAATGGAGTTCAGTTTAGGGGGTGCTTAGGGCGCACCCCAAAACACTTGGCTCCAAAATTGGATATCATATTCGTCTTCTACTCTCAAATACCTTTCGTTTGAGTCCCATATTGTCATAATGGGTCAAAGTACTCATTTGATGTATATTTAGGAGGAAAAGGGCCACCTAGACTTGAACGCAAATTTTAATGTCATATTCGTAATCTACCCCCTAATACCTTCTATTTGAGTCCCATATAGCCATGGTCGGCTTATACGCCCATTTGGGGGTATTTGGGGGTGGGCGACCTCAGATTACTTGGACCTAATATTTTATGCTATATTTCTAATCTAAATATTGACATGAACTTCGAATATATCTGTTTAGAGGAGTTTTTGAGGTTGTGGGGCCGCTGGGTACTTGGACCCAAATTTTAATACGTTTTCGTTTTCTGGTTTCCAATACCTGTCATTTAATGCCCTTATTGTGCCCATCGGACCACTTTCGGATTTGGGTGGCGTTTTTGGGCTAAAGAGGAGGGTCCGCCTTCACCCGATATCTACAAATTATATTGCCTACGTTTCCTTCCAGACAAACGTACACCATCTATGAAAATTTAAAGAAATCGGTTCAGCCAAGTATCACATAGTTGTTCGAAATCTACTCCCAACTATCTTTCATTTGAGCCCCATATTGAAATGAACATCCAATACGTCTGTTTGGGGGAGTTCAGGGGTTGGGGCGGGCCGACGGGTACTAAGACTCTAATTTTAATACCAGAGTCGTATTGTACTCTCCAATACCTTTCATTTGATACCTATATTGTCCCGATCGGTCCACTGTTGATTTTCGGTTTTGTTTTTGGCATAGGGGAGAGGGTCCGGTCCGTCCCACTTCGGATACCGAAAAATTATGTAGCCTAGGTGCCCTTCCAGACCAACCTACACAATATGCGAAAATTTCGAGAAAATCGGTTCTGCCGTTTTTCAGTCTATACGTCTATACGGTTCTGCCGTTTTTCAGAGTCTATGGTACTCAGATATTCGTGACTGGCTAGTGTTTCCTTTTGTCTTCCACATGAATTTGTATGCCAGATTCGTTATCTAGTCCCAAATACCTTTCATTTGAGTCCCATATTGTCATGATTGTCAAATTTACCTATTTTAAGGGGTTTTTGGGCTGGGGCGGCCCCCAGGTACTGGGACCCAACTTTTATTATGAAATTTTTCCTCTACTCTTGAATACCTTTGATTTGAATCCCATATTGTCCCGATCAGTCCACTTTAATTTTGGGGTAATACTTTTGGGGTAAGGGGGAGGGTCCGAACCCCTTATCGATATCAAAAAATTATATTGCCTCTGTTTCCTTCAAATCTTTAGCGCTTTCCATATATAATTAGAAATAGGAAGGCCATGAATAATCGACTTACCTTCGGATAATATATAACCTGATATAGCTGCCATATAAACCGATCTGGAGTCTTGACTTCTTGAGCCTCTAGAGGGTGCAATTCCTATCCGATTTGGCTGAAATTTTGCATGACGTATTTTATTAGGACTTTCAACAACTGTGTCAAATAAGGTTCAAATCTGTTCATAGCCTGATATAGCTGCCATATAAACCGATCTGGGATCTTGACTTCTTGAGCCTCTAGAGGGCGCAATTATTATCCGATTTGCCTGAAATTTGGTACGACGGATCCTCTCATGATCATCAACATACGTGTTTATTATGGTCTGAATCGGTGTATAGACTGATATAGCTCCCATAAAAATCGATCTCTCTATTTTACTTCTTGAGCACCCAAAGGGCGCACTTCTTATTCGAATTGGCTGATATTTTTCACAAGTCTCCAACATATAATTTAAATGTGGTCCGAACCGGGCCATATCTTGATATCGCACTAATAGCAGACCAAATCTTTTCTTTTATCCATTTTTTGCCTATGAAGAGATGCATGGAAAAGAACTCGACAAATGCGATCCATGGTGGAGGGTATATAAGATTCGGCCTGGCCGAACTTAGTACGCTTTTACTAGTTATAACTGAGTCCGAACAGCGTGCAGCAGTGCGAGAACTCTTTGGGGAGAAGATTTTACTTGGCTGCCATATCAAATGGTACAGTACCTCACAAATGTCGCCAGCATTAAGAGGGGAGAACCACCGCTGATAATTTTTTTCTGATGTTCTCTCCAAGATTCGAACCCAAGCATTCAGAGTCATAGGTGGACTTGTAAACGTCTGCGCTACGACACTTTATTAACTCATCCATTCTTTTCTTAGAATATCCACCCCCGACATATGCTGTGAGGCATTTGTACTTCACAGCTTATCTTTTTACCATAATCTCGTTAACAATTAAAATTTCTCCATGAATTCATTAAGTGAGGCACCAGAAAAAGGCTATTAAAATTATCACAAGCCTTTACTAGGGCTATACATAATAACATAAATCATATTTAAGAAAATCTCGTTCAGTTAGCACTTTCTCAGCAGGCTGGGATTGAAGGGTGGATGGCAAAACACCCTGCTAAGGGCAGAAATGGAAACGGATGTCTATAATTAAAGGCCTAGTAATGGTAAATTAAAAAGGAAATCATCCTATTTGCAGCATATTTGGGAGCGCGATATTAAATATCTTTTTTTATTATTTTTTTTTTTTTTTTTTTTTTTTTGGGGGGGGGGGGTTGGCAATGGCAAGCGGATCAAAGGTTATAAAAATCTCAGCTCACATCTTTTTGCCGGAAAACAAACGAAAAAAATAGAAAAATCAGAGAAAAAATATGAACGAAACAACTTCCGGCACCGGAAAGGGGGCCTGCAGCAGGCTGCGAATAGGTTCTATAATAAAAAAAGGATTCGAATGGGAAAAGTACACGAAAACAAGATAAGAAATCATGGCAAATTCTCAACTTTCCTCGTTTTGATTCTGCTTTGGCTGCTCGAAAGGAAGCGCAAGAAGCAATACGAGCAACAAACAAACAAAAAAAAAAACAAGCTGTAAATGAGAGGACATTAGGCAAACTGCTGAGTCGAAACATTTCATCATCATCATCATTTTCATTGCTGCTTTTATAGATTTGCTATCCTCTTCCTCTACTCCTTCCCCCCACCCCGCAGAGGCCGTTCTTATTTGTTTTCTTGTTGTTTACTGTTTTTTCTCATCTCTTTTATCTTTTAATAGATTTAACAACTTTCATCAAGTTATTGGAGCAACCCAATTACACGACGGTGGTAAAGACCCTAAATACAGGCATTAATCTCGACTACGATGACGACGACGACGACGACGACAATGGTGATGATGACCTTCATGAAGGAGTTTCACCAAAACCACAACAACCACTGAACAGACATGGCGAAACCGCAGCAGCCCACTCAAAGGCAAATGGAAGCGAGCCCAAAGGTAAAGGGCCAGCGAAGACAGCAAATGGGAACAAAAAAGACGCCAGTGCCAATGAAAATGATGGCGATGGCGATGCAGACGTTGATGATAATGTCAGAAAAGGTTATGAGGATTTGTCTAACGGGAAAAAAGAACAAAGCCAGCCACGCCGCATGAAACAAGGGCAAAAATCCCTCAACATCGGATACTGCCATTTGGCCCAAGCACTGCAAAGAGATTTTAATAAAACCGTTTTGCTCTGGCCCTGTCCCCACATGAAGGTAAGTCAAGTGACGAATAGGGCAAAGAAATTCAACAACAAAAGAAATCGTGGCCATATTGTTGGAAAAACCTTTCTTTCATGAGGTTTCAAGGTAAAAATATTCTCTTTTTTTAACTATAGAACAGTTTAAATAAATGTTGAATAGCTTCAGGTTTCTTTTTCCAGTTTAAGGGTGAACTAAATATAAGCAAAAGTGAACTAAGAACAAGTAAATACGTACCAAGTTCAGCTAGGTCGCATCTTGGGTACCCTCCACCAAAGATTTCGCTAAAACTGTACCATTATTCACTCATCTAATCGGGAAATGATTGCGGCTGCTATGGACTCAAGAATTCATACCCGGGTAACGATAATTAGATAAATTAGAATCATAGCTGAAATGTTGGATGTAATACCAGAAGTCTTTGTGCCTACTTTCAGACAAATCGTATGAAAATTGAAGTCTTTTGGTGCTCCAGAAGTCAAAGCTGAGGATTTGTATATGTGGGGCACATATGTGGGAAGTCGGAAGTGAATTTCTTGTGCCAAATTTCAGCAAAAATTGCAAATTTTGCCCATGAACATTCCACTAAGGAACAGGGGCAAACTTCTCACATATCAATGAGTGCAGTCCGATTCAAGTTTAAGCTCAATGATAAGGGGCCTCCTCCTTGTCTGATGGTCTTGTCAGGATTCGAACCCAGGCGTTCAGCGTCATCGGCGGACATGCTAACCCCGCGCTATGGTGGCCTCCTCCAAATTTCAGCATAATCGAACAAAAATAGAGGTGTCTAAGCCTTGAAAAATCTAAAACTTCAGATCGATTTATAAACCGATTCGGACCATACTCGGCACGGGTATTGGAAACTAAAGCAGTAGTCTTTGTGCCAAATTTCAACATAATCGAACAAAAGTAGAGCCGTATAAGCGCTCAAAAACCTAAAAGTTCAGATCAATCTATATGGGGGCTATATCAGTTTATAAACCGATTCGGGTCATATTAGGCATGGGTGTTGAAAACCAAAGCAGAAGTCTTTATGCCAAATTTTAGCCCATTTCGGACTTGAAATCAGTTGATATTGAGGCTATATCCAAATCTGAACCGATCAATACGCAATTATTATCTGATTTGGCTGAAATTTTGCACCAAGTGTTTTGTTCTAAATTCTAACAACTGCGCCAAGTATGGCCCAAATCGTTTCAAAACCTCATATAACTCCCATCTTGACTTCTTAAGCCGATAGAGGGCGCAATTATTATCCGATTTGGCTAAAATTTTGCATGAAGTGTTTTAATTTATCCATCAACAACTGTACGAAGTATGGCCCATATCGTTTCAAAACCTGATATAACTCCCATCTAAACCGGTTTCGGATCTTGACTTCTTGAGCCGATAGAGGGCGCAATTATTATTCCATTTGGCTGAAATTTTGCGTGAAACAATTTGCATTTTGGTAGGAGGCATAGACGAAATCATTATTCAAAATTATGAGAAGATCGGTTAATTAATTAATGCGTCAGCAAAGACCCTGAAAGCTATATATAAATCTGAACAGATTTTGACAAACCGATCTGGGGTCTTGACTTCTTAAGCCACTAGAGGACTCAATTATTATCCGATTTAGCTGAAATTTTGCATGATGTGTTTTATTATGACTTCCAACAATTGTGCTAAGAATAGTTCAATTCGGTCCGTAACCTGATATAGCTGCCATATAAAGCGATCTGGAGTCTTGACTTCTTGAGCCTCTACAGGCAGCAATTCCTATCCGATTTGGTTGAAATTTTGCACCACGTGTTTTGTTACGACTTCCAACAACTGTGCTGAGTATGGTTCAAATCGGCCCATAACCTGATATAGCTGCCATATAAACCGATCTGGGGTCTTGACTTCTTGAGCCTCTAGAGGATGCAATTATTATCCGATTTAGCTGAAATTTTGGATAAGTTGTTTTATTATGACTTCCAACAACTGTACCGAGTATGGGTCAAATCGGTCTGTAACCTGATATAGCTGTCATATAAACATAAAAAATTTATTTATTTATTTTATTTATAAAAAATTCTAAGTTGTTTTGTCTTTAGAAAAATAATTCAGAGGGTCCCAAACCTGAGCCAAATTCTGTGTCTAGAGAATATTTTGGCTGAAATTTTGCATGTACTGTTTTGTCAGACTTCCAACATTCGTACAAAGTATTGTCAAAATCATTCCATAGCCCAATAGAGCTTGCGAGTTAACCGATCTCCTGATTTGACATCTTAAGGCCCTGGAAGCCGCCAATGTAGCCTATGTGGACGAAATTTTATTTTGTTATGACTACCAACAATCGTTCCAAGTTCTATGCAAATCGGTCTATAACCTGATATAGATCATCCCGTTTAAGCATCGTGAGGCCCTGAAAGCCGTCATGTCGTCCGATTTGACAAAAATTTGCACGTAGTGTTCTATCATAACTTCCACAAACCGTGCCAAGTATGGCCTATAACTATTCACCAACTGGTACAGCACCCATATAAATCGTTTGGACTTCTTGAGCGCAAATTTAAACCGATTTAGCTAGAATATGCAAGTAGCGTGTTAAGGTCCATTCTATCATTTAATGTAATTTATTTTTCCTTGACAGTTTGTCTTAATCTTCATTACAGAGAAAGAAAAGACCTACCCTATTATACTAAAACTAACTTTGATAAAAACTCATCGAAATTGGCTTTTTTTTGTAATGCTCATAATCTATATATGGACTTTTCTATTGAAACAATCTTCAGGTAAGGACTCACTGACATTCATTACCATATCTAACCTTCGAATGCCCCCTACCTTAATTAAAAGAACAACATGAATGAAAGAAATTGAAATCTATTGATGGACTTAATCAAAAGGGGATTGAATAAAAATAAACTAAATTGCCATTTAGGCCCAAACACAAATAGAATCGTAAATATCTTCAACAATTCAATGAGTCAGGAGAAAATAAATCTGCCCCAGCCAGCCAGCCAGCTGTAGGGATTTACATTTAAATATACATATCAATTTTTTTTTCTTCTCTTGGTGAAAAATGAACTGGCCAAAGGGTTCTGACTTACGTCATTTACATTCATTCAGCAGACGACTCTATGGGCAATGGAGTACACTACACCTTTGATGAAGACGGGTGCTTTCATACACATGTGTCTGTCTATCTTTATTCTTGCTTACAATAGTTAGCTGCTACTCATACAGTGCTGTGTGTGAGTGTGTGAGTGTTATTTGTGCTCTTTATCTACGACTATACAATGAAGCCATTCGCCTTCATTTGTATGGCTGATATGTTGTTGGGTCATCATGGCTTCAACTTTGTTCGTTTGTTTTGTGGTGTATGTCTGTATGTAAGTGATTCCTTAGATTTCCTTCCAAGCTCCACGCTGCCTAGCCCTCCCTAGGCATTGAGACAAAACTATAGAGCCTCAACTTACCATACTTGTACACTATTACCTTAGCAAGACAGTTTTTCTTGTGTTGGGTTTGTGGCAGAATCTATGTTGCTTGCAGCAGCATTCATTTCTTGACTCTATCATATCTTCCTTCATTCGTAAAAATTTTATGCAACTTGAACTACTTGGAAGTTCAGCGAAAGACTCAAGGGTTACGTTTCAATTATACCGAGCAACATCCTTTCGTATTCAAATGTTTTCAACGCACATGGCAGGTCAACAATTTCGGTTTTATTTTTGGGGAAGACGTAAATCGTAGAAAATAGATTTAGTCAAATTAGAGATTAAAGATTGTGTTGGAGAATTGATCAAATGATGAAATAAATTAATGGTTTATTTTGAGAAGGCATATAAAAGAAGACCATTTTGCTGTAATGATGATCATTATCATAGAACTAGATTTAATAGAAATTTTATCCTTATGAAAAATCTCATTAAAGTTTTATCGAAAGACACCTTTTTATTAAAATCCTCTCTTTTCATTTTAAAGAATTCTTTTTCTAGGAAAATAAAACAAAAAACAAGTAAGAGCGTACTAAGTTCGGCCGGGCCGAATCTTATATACCCTTCACCATGGATCGCATCTGTCGAGTTTTTTGCGCTGTATCTCTTTTTAGGCAAACAAAGAGTAATGAATATGGACAGAGAAGAAGCAATATCAAGTTATAGTCCGATTCGGAGCTCAAGAAGCAAAATCGGGAGATCAGTTTATATGGGAGTTGTGTCAAGCTATAGATCGATTTAGACCATATTGCACACGTATGTTGAAGGCCATGGGAGAAGCTGTTGTACAAAATCTGTGCCAAATCGGATGAGAATTGCGCTATCTAGAGGCTCAAGAACTCAAGATCCCAGACGGGTTCATATGGCAGCTATATCAGGGTATGGACCGATTTGAACCATACTTCGCATAAATGTTGGAAGTGATACCAAAACACCACGTGCAGTCAAATTGGATGAAAATTGGGCCCTGTAGAGGCTCAAGAAGTCAACACCAAAGATCGGTTTATATGGCAGCTATATCAGGTTATAAACCGATTTGGACCATACTCCACACAGTTGTTGGAAGTGATATCAAAATACTATGTGCAAAATTTCAGTCATATCGGATAAGAATTTCGCCTTCTAAAAGCTCGAGAATTCAAGACCCAAGATGCCAGCTGTACCAGGTTATGGACCGATTTGAAGCGTACTTAGCGCAGTTGTTAGAAGTGATATCAAAACACTATGTGCAAAATGTCAGTCAAATCGGATGAGAATTGCGCCTTCTAGAGGCTCAAGAAGTCAAGACCCAAGATCGGTTTATATGGCAGCTATATCAAAACATGGACCGATTTGGCCCATTTACAATCCCAACCAACCTACATCAATAAGAAGTATGTGTGCGATATTTCAAGCGGATAGCTCTACTCCTTAAAAAGTAAGCGTTCTTTCGACAGACAGAAGGACGGACGGACGGACGGAAGGACGGAAGGAAGGACTGACATGGCTAGATCGACTTATAAATACTTTATGGGGTCTTCGACGCATATTTCGAGGTGTTACAAACAGAATGACGAAATTAGTATACCCCATCCTATGGTGGAGGGTATAACAAGTAAAAAGGCGTTGGATACCCATATATATGTATGGGTATCCAATATCGGGTATATATGTAAATCCCATTTCGTCACAATGCCGTGAAAATTGTATAACTTAAGCAACCAAATTCGGCACGGAAATTGGGTGGTCTAATATATATGTCACTATTCAATTTTGTAGAACAAAACGTTGGCCTCTTTGGCAGATATATCCAATTATAAACCGATTCGAACCATATTAAGATCGGATATTGTAAGGCTCAGAAAAACTCACTGTTTCAAATTACAGCGAAATCTGGTAATAAATAAAGCCTTCATGGGCTTCAGTCCCCTCATCAGCAGATCGGTCTATATGGCAGCTATATCTAAATATAATCCGATCTGAACCATATTAAGGTCGGGTATCACGAGGCTAAAAATAACTCACTGTTTCAAATTACAGCGAAATCTGGTAATAAATAAAGCCTTCTGGGCTTCAGTCCCTTTATGGGCAGATCGGTTTATATGATTGTTGTGTCTAAATATAGTCAGATCTGTATAGTATTTGGGTCGGATGTTGGGAGGCTTACAAATTTCAGCGAAATAGGACAAGAACTAAAGCTTTTATGGCCTGCAGACCCACTATCGGGAGATCGGTATATATAGCAGCTATATCTAAATATATTCCGATCTAAACCATATTTAGGTCAGATGTCGGGAGATCTAGAACTGCTCACTGTTCAAAATTTCACCGAAATCGGGTAATAAATAGGGCTTTTATGGGCTTGAGACCCTTTATCGGTCAGATCGGTCTATATGGTAGCTATATCTAAACATAGTCCGAAATGAACCATATTTGGGTCAGTTGTCGGGAAGATAGATATTTTTAAACTACTCACTGTTTTTAAACTACTCACTGTTTTTAAACTACCCACTGTTTTAAATTTCAGCAAAATCGGATGAAAAATAACACGTTTTTATGGGCATTAGACCCTTTATCGGAAAAAAGGTCTATACATCAGCTATATCCAAATATGGTCCGATTTGGCCCGTTGAAGACCTTAACCAGCGTGCATCAAAAAGGCGTATCTGAGCCAAATTTTAGCTCAATATCTCAATTTGTGAAGGCTCTAGAGTGATTACAACAGACGGACGGACAGACAAACGAACATCGTTAAATCGTCTTGGAATTTTACTACAATCCGAAATATATATACTTTGTAGGGTCGGAAATTGATATTGCGATTTTTTGCTAAAGAAATGACTAAGTGAATATATCCCCTACTGCGGTGGTATGTATAACAAGATAAGACCACATTTGTCCCACAAGGCCATTAGCAATGGTGATATCTGCCGATGGTGTCATAGCACTGCCGATCCGATAGTCTTTCATTTCATTTCCTCTCCCAATGTCTGCCTTTTTGTCTGATAAGAAATATGATACACGGAAATTTCTTCTTTCGGGCAATCTCAGAGAATCTCAGTGGGGATAAATGCAGTCAAACTCAAGGTTTTCAGCTAACACCTCAATGGTTTTCGAAAGTGCGTTAACGTACCTTTAAAAGATAGAGAAAAGTTATTCGGTACAAAAACTATTGGCTGAATGATACAAGAGATTGAGGAATAGTAATAGGACTTTGGGTATCAAGACGATCTTTTGGTATATTCCTCTTCCATAATATCCTAATCTATGATTCACAACATCGAACAAGATGCCTCGCACTGCTAGAGTAGATTCATATTCAAAATTCTTTTGGCAACAAGTCTTCGGAATCTCCAAGGCTGTGCATGGAACTATAAAGTGGTAGCGTCCATGACAGTATGAACATATTAACCCTTTAAGATAAGTCACCTTTAAAGCGTTTGAGAATATTACAGTAAATTTGCCACTTCACTAAAGCTCAATGTATCAAAGGCGTTGAGAAAATAGTAGCCATTGAATAAATAGTAAAGGCAAATGTAATTGACCTGTCCCAAGTGTCAAACGCTCAATAGATATATCTTTTTTTCCCCAAGTGTCTATTGAAGCCAATAGAGTTTATGATTTACTCTCCAAAGTCACTTTTATCGCAGAGCCAAGGAGATTCATCTTTCAGTCGAGTTTGTATGCTGATGGTAACAGTGGTGGTTGGCCACAATGCTTACAGGCACACTCAGCTAACTGAAGTTGCTTGGCTCACATTGAAGCTGGATAAACAAATGGCAATGTCGCCAAACACAAAGATTTTCCATATTTTGTGGAGCCATATCGGGCCCACCTTGGGCCCTTCCCAAACAATGCAGTGCGAGTGGTGGATATGTTAATGGCCAAAGATGTAGACTCATTGTTGAAGGGAGACAATTGAATGGACTTTTGTAACTTTTGTGCTGGCCATTGCGACAAGGTTCGCTTGTTGTTGATGCTTTGACAAAAGAGGTTCTCAATTGTCCCCCTCAATGTGGAGAGGTGCAAAGAGTGGGCGGTGGCTGGGTAGTCCTGAGTGCTGATTGTTGAACGTTTCTGTACACATTAGCGTCGTTTTTTCTGCAGACATCTCAAATTGCTAAAGTGGGTTATCGAAAGAGGGGAACGGGGCCGGTTTGTCAGTTTGTTAAGTTTAAAAACACTTTTCTTGTATATATATTTTTTATAAATTTTTTTTTTGGGTTTAATGTAGTGAAAAACGTTACATTGATTGATTACATCGTTTAAAAGCATTACATATTTCTTTGGCCAAAGTGAATTTCGCATTATATAGCCAACAACAACAACAACGAAATTTCAATCAATGTCTTGCCCCAATAAAAAGGCCATAATGAAAAGCAAACTATATTTCAATTTTAATATTAAAAATGGAAAACATTGTGTTGTGCCTCCAGAGAACTAACATCTGTGTGTGTGTGTGTGTGTGCGGCCTTTGTGAGCCATAAGAGTAATAATAGCGCCATTTTCTGTCCTCCAGCCTCGTTAACGCTCTAACATTTTAGTCCAAAATGGCCTTAACATGACATTACACTTCCATCAACGAGCGAAAACAAAGTATGCATATTTTATGGCCCTCTAATGCCAACAATAACAATGCACTTCAAGTCCCTTGCTTTGGCACGCAGTAGGCCCTCACTCTGCCGTCGAAAAAGCACACCATGGATGACCATTTACTTTGAAGTAGCTCCACCAGTTGCGGCGCCTGCCAATGTGGCTAATGTTGAATAATTTAAAATGTTCCGGAGGCTGAGAGTATGGTGCATAAACCATTTGTTCTCCTCGCAGAGCAGGAAAATTTAATCAAGTGTTGAACGAGTGGTGAGCCGGGCAAAGCTTTAATGGCTGTTTATCAAACGAGGGGATTCGGTGGCGTATTATTAACATGTCATACTCAATGGTTCCATAGAGCGTATCAGCGATACGATACGATGCGATACAATGAAGGCATACAACTATGAGCAAAAGCAGCCAAACCCAGCTATTTGGCGGGGAAGAATGAGAAAAAAATATATATTTGACAACAAACCATGACAGCCAAGGGGATATCCAAATTTGGTATGAAAGAAATTTAATTCCATACAAAAGCATGGGCCTGCTACAATGTAGGGACTTTAATAAATCTGTTATTGATGTTGTACCAGAGGCAAGAAAGGAAAAATGATGCATACAGCTTTCACTAACAACGCAAAGCTTGATTAATTTTTTTTAAGGTCACCATGCACAAAATTCCTGGGGCTGTTGTTGAAAAAATCAATTAATTAAAGCTTGTTGCCTAGTATTCCTGCCAAGTTCATTTAAAATCCATTTAAATATTTTAAAAATAGGTACATCATACACCAACGGGGACAAAAAACCCATTATCTACAAACGGATAGAAAAATACCCAAACACTGAGCTAAAAATAAAAGGAGCATATTAGCTGAAAAGTATGCCAATATGATATTTATGAGCATATATTATACTTAGTGGATGAATCGATTATATTAAAATATTGGGTTGCCCAAAAAGTAATTGCGGATTTTTCATATAGTCGGCGTTGACAAATTTTTTCACAGCTTGTGACTCTGTAATTGCATTCTTTCTTTTGTCAGTTATCAGCTGTTACTTTTAGCTTGCTTTAGAAAAAAAGTGTAAAAAAGTATATTCTAAGTTTTATTAAAAATGCATTTACTTTCTTTTAAAAAATCCGCAATTACTTTTTGGGCAGTCCAATAGTTTTTTTTGCCACATAAAGGGTATGACTTGAAGAAAAGTTTTGGCCATCAAAAGAATAAAAATCTGACAAAGAGCAAAAATTCGACAAATTATTGGAATTGAAATTTTTGAAAAATGATTTGGTTTTTTTTTTTTGTCATATATGAAGCCCCATTTGTTTAAAAATTGGAAAAAAAATTTGAAAAATTTATTACAATATATAAAAACCAGAAAGGAAGGGCAAAAGTCAGGCGGTGCCGTCTTTATAATACCCTACACCTACCCTATAAGTACAATGTGGGAGCTATATCCAGTTCTGAACCAATTTTGATGGACCTTAGCGAGTAAATATGCTCAAACTTTAATAACTACGGTTGACTAATGCATATAACATACACCAGTATTGCAAATTTCCCGAAATTCTGAACCGATTTTGAGATAGAACCTTGAAAGATTTTCCTACGATAGAACAAAAATAGTGTGGATTTCTACTGCCCATATCGGATTAAAAATATGGGTTGCCCAAAAAGTAATTGCGGATTTTTCATATAGTCGGCGTTGACAAATTTTTTCACAGCTTGTGACTCTGTAATTGCATTCTTTCTTCTGTCAGGTATCAGCTGTTACTTTTAGCTTGCTTTAGAAAAAAAAGTGTAAAAAAAGTATATTTTATAGCCTTTGTTTCCTTTCGGGTAACGGGGGAGGGTCCGCCTCTACCCGATATCTAAAAATTATACATCCTATATTCCGTTATGAAAAAATCATAAAGCCTACTATTTCCTGACCATATTCGTAATCTACTCCCGAATACCTTTCATTTGAGTTCCATATTGTCATAATCGTCAAATGAACCTATTTTGAGTGGTTTTGGGGCTGGGGCGGCCCCTCAGGTTTCGTACTCTACTCTTGAATACCTTTCACTTGAATCCCATATAGTCCCGATCGGTCGACTTTCATTTTTGGGCAGTACTTTTAGGGTAAGGGGAGGGTCCGCCCCCCTCCCGATATCAAAAAATCATATAGCCTATGTTTCTTTCCAGACCAGCCTACACAATCTGTGAAAATTTCAAGGGAATAGGAAGAAATTGGCGCAAAGAATTATATAACCGATCTTAAGATTGCTGATGAATTTCATAGAAATCGGTTTGGTTTAAGATAAAGCTTCCATATATATATGTATCGCCCGATTTACATTTACCTATGTGTATGTATATGGGAACTTCTATACCCAAATTTTAAACTATTTCTTACAATTTGATTCGGACTTATTTACAAGCCAAATAACAAGGCTGTACCAAAATACGATGGGATGAAAATTTCAATCTGTAGTGTTTGGTATACCACTTAACATGGAATGACGGACGGACAAGGCTTCTGTCTGGGTATACTTATCACATCGGTATATCCATGAGCAAATTCCCATTTACCTAACTTTAAGATACTTTAATTGCTTCTCATTTGTGCTATATGCCTGTGCCTGTTCGAAATTGTTAAGGAATTATGCAAACATTTTAAATCAAATCTAAAATATTTAAACCCCACCCGGCCAAGCCAACTGTGTTAGAAATAAAACGCCATACCTTTGATTTCATGTATAAATAGAGCATATTTGAAGGCAAAGCGAGACGGAGATGCGTTTCCTTTGCCTGTTTCACCATTCACCTTCGTTTTCCATGTTAACATATCCCGCTTTGTTCGCTTTCTCAAATCGGCAACAAGAATAAATGACATTTAAAATCATGCTCGCAGTGCTCGCACAAGCAGAGGATACCAAAGAGAGACAAGCCCCTCTTCATTTCAACAGATATCATGAATCTTCCTGGCCATGTTTGGAGATGATTTTATCATCTAAGATTTTAACTTGGTTATCATTCGCATAATCCCACATCGTTGGAGTTGCCAGAGACCTTGGAAATGTATGGCATCATATGCAGTGCTCGGCATGCCGAGCTTAGTTTCCATTCAGTTGGTCACCTTTTTTTTGCAGCGGCAGAACAACTGCGAGCATCAAACGCGAGTACTACAAGAAACCAAGAAATTCCTCAACACACTCCAACATGAAAGGCAACGGAAAAGAGTACTTCGTTGTCAAGGACTCAACGAGGATTCAACGACTAGAATATTTTTTTAATGGACTCTTGAGTATAAAAAATGTACAAAAAACATACGTGCTTTATGTCAAAATTAAGAATTATAGCGCTACACATGCACACACATAGCCGAACAGAGGCTAAAAGAAACACACACACACACAAACACACACCACCATACTACTAGACTTGTTTAAATGGATGATAAATAGAATATACAGGGTGGCTGATGAATATTGCTACAATGATGAATATTGCTACATTTTTTTTTCGGTGTATGGAATACATTTTTCTTTTATTCATGTTAAATTAAATTATTAAATTAATTATTAAATTATTATTAATTAAATTAATTAATTAATTAATTAAATTAATTATTAAATTATTATTATTAAATAGAAAAAAAGTTATTACATTTTTTTTTGGTAGCGGCTTTCATCAGCCACCCTGTATGTCGGGTATTCCCTTACAAATCTTTGACAGCTACTCGGGTTATTCAAATGCTAAGACCATAACAAAATTCCATGAATACTTTACACTCTTCACGAAAACTCACTCAATGAGACAACAAACGATTGCAGCTGTCACAAAGGATGTGCATATTAATTTGTCCTTACGCGGATGTGTGTCTCTATGTGAGCCAGTGCTTGAAAATGTCCTTCATTTTATTTGTGGACTATTGACATCTATGAATGGCAAGTTTAATTGAATTTTAAACTTGACTTTGGTTTGGAGGCTCACCTTGGCAGTCTTATGCGGTGCTATTCAAAGTCAATCAATGCTAAAAGTTGGTAGTATACTTTTTTAAATCTTTCATTCAATTTAAATGTAAATAGGCTTAGAATAATCCTATTGCCTGCTCGTTAAAATTAAAAAGGAAACCAAATGTGTATTAAATCAAGAGAAGGGTGGATATTGTCTGGTACAGAACATGAATTCACAGACTGGTCTATTAGTGATGTGAGGAATTTTTCTTCAATTATCAATTCAACACGTAAGGAAAGGCTCAAGTCAGGCGCAGCCGACCATATAATACCCTACACCACCGAATCTTCCGACAACTTTTAACAAATAGAAGCTATGTCTTAATCTTGTCAGACTTTAATTATACCCTACACCACTACTGTGGTACAGGGTACTATAACTTAGGGCATTTGTTTGTAACACCCAAAAGGAAGAGAGAGAGACCCATTGATTCTTTATGATTCGATTTAGCTATGTCCGTCCGTCTGTCTGTCCGTCTGTCTGTCCGTCTGTCCTTGTTAATTTGTGTACAAAGTACAGGTCGCAGTTTTCATCTGATCGTATTCAAATTTGGAACGGGCATGTTTTTCGGCCTAGAGACGAAGCCTATTGAAATTGGGAAAAATCGGATCAGATTCGAATATAGCTTCCATGTATATGTTCGTCCGATTTGCAGTAATAATGCAATAAAATGGTCATTTATTAACCGATTCTCTCGAAATTTGCCAGGAAGGCTTTTCCTATGACTTTCGATATTGCGGGTAAATTTCATAAAAATCGCTTTAGATTTGGATATAACTCCCATATATATGTTCGTCCTATTTGCAGTAATACAGCAATAAAATGGTCATCTGTTAGCCGATTCTATTGAAATTTGGCAGAAAGGATTTTCTTATGACTCTCGATATTACTTGTAAATTTTATAGAAATCGGTTCAGATTTGGATATGGCTACTACAGAAAGAGGCAGAGTATCTGGCGTCTCGTCTGGCCAAAGTTTTCACAGCGTGCCTAGGACTTGCATATACTCCGAAAGCCTGGTAGGAGGCAAGGGTAGTGTTTATACCCAAGCCCGACAAGGCAAGTTATGCGACACCAAAGGCCTACAGACCCATAAGCCTTACGTCCTTTCTACTCAAAACCATGGAATGTATTGTGGACACCATGATAAAGAATATGACATCCAGCGAACTGGTCAAATACAAACAGCATGCCTATGTCAAGGGAATGTCGGTGGAGACTGCCCTGCACGAGGTTGTGCATAAAATAGAAGAATCCTTCGATGCCTAAACGTACACACTGGCAGTATGCATTGACATCGTGGGGGATTTTAACAATGTGCGGACCGACACTCTGATCCAATCCTTAGTCCAGTGCCGGGTGAACCCGGTCTTTAGAGACTGGATAAACTATATGCTAAGGAACAGGTGGATAAATTGTGTGTCACATGGCATAAAAATAAGGGAGAAAGTGGCACAGGGCATGCCACAGGTGGTCATTTTTTCGCCACTCCTATGGGTGACCACCATAAATGACCTATAACGGATGTTGACTGAGGAGGGATTTGAACCCGTCTGCTATGCAGACGATATTATTATACTTCTAAGGGGTAAGGATCCATACGAGCTATGCAGAAGGGCAGAAAGGGTCCCCAGTGGTCTCAATGTTAACCCAGAGAAGACTGAAATATGCCTGTTCACGAGGAAGACAAAGGTGGGCCAATTAAACGCACCACGCTTCCTCAATAAGACGATTTCGATATCGAAGGTCAAATACTTAGGTGTGATCTTGGACAGGAAACTGAATTGGAAGCGTCACATTCAGGAGTCTATTGAGAAGGCTCACAGATGTTGGGCACCATGTAGACGGGCCGTTGGCTTGAAATGGGGCCTGAATCCGAGGAAAGTCCACTGGCTCTACAGGAGCGAGATTAAACCAATACTTACTTTGGCCTCAGTAGTTTGGTGGACTGCTAGGGAGAAAAAGCGCAACATGAGGACCATACAACAGGTTCAGAGATCATGTTGTCTTAGCATAGGCGGAGCGCTGAGGACCACGCTCACTAGGGCACTGGAGACTATTCTAGATATACGACCCATTGACATACAGATTAAATGTGAGGCAACCACTGCGGCTATGAGACTTAAGGCGATGAAAGAATGCACTGAGGATGGGAGCAGCTCAAACCATCGCGGTATAATCGAGGTGACGATAGGAAACCTGGAAGGTAGGGAAGAGGTTTCCGATCGGATACCTAAGATGAACCTTGAAATCGAGTGCGAGGCTATGCTGCCATCGGCACAGTCTTGGATTGACGGAACCCTAGTATTGCCATCTGGAAGATCATGTTACACGGATGGATCAAGGCTAGGGGACAGAGAGGGCCTGGGGGTTTACATTTAGTACCCAGGGTCTAAGATCTGTTTTAGACTGCCTGATCATAATACGGTGCTGCAGGCGGAGATCCAGTCGATCGCGGAATGCGTGAAGTGGTGTGGTGCTAACGCGAGGAGGTCGAGTGTGAACATCTTTACCGACACTAAAATTGCCATAAGGGCAATAACAACCAGGAGGGTAAGGTCACGAACAGGACATAACGGAGTAAGGAGAAATGAAAGGGCCGACGATTTGGCGGTGAAGGCCAGAGGACTGCCGTCAATAAACTCGGTTAACCCGAAGCCTTTCGGGACGACGCAGTCTGAGTTAAGGGCGTGGGCGATGAATGCGCATGTAACCCTGTGAAACAGCGAAACGGTCGGTAGGACGGCGAAAATCCTTTGGGGGTATCCAGATCGTGAGAAGACGAGGCTTTTACTGAAAGGAAGCAAGAAGGAGGTCAGTATAGCTATTGGTATCATAATGGGACACATGGGACTACGAGCTCACTTATGTAAAATCGGTGCGGCAAATGATTGCATATGTAGGGCATGCGGGGAAGATGATGACACGTTGGAGCATTTCCTTTGTCATTGCCTGTCTTTCGCGTCTAACAGATACCGGCAAATAGGTGGAGACACAATACCAGACATGAACCACGGAATTCTTAACTTAAAATTTTCTTTTGAGAGGTTACTTTGTAGTTTTTTAGAGCGCACAACTAGCCGATTACTGGCTTAGGTGTATGTCCATGGTGGCATGGAGCGGATTAATATCTGCATCGTGTTTTCAACCTAACCTAAGACCGGATTTCTCATTCACGGTTTACAATTTATCGAATCGATATTCCTCTGGCTAAAGGAATTTGGTTTTCTGAACATATGCTTATTGCTTATTCCAACGATAAACCTTAACTGGCGGATACAGCTGTGTTTTCACGCACTTATCCAATAAAGATTTGCCAATAAAAATTTGCAAAAAAGTAAGAAACATCTGCGGGGGAAAAAAAAAACAACCAGAAGAAATTTGCCGCCTTTCATTTGCAAAACTCTTCAAATGTTTTTCGCTCTCACCCTTTTATTAAAAAACCAATGACTTTTCTTAAAAGTTTGTGCAAATTTTTGAGTACGAGAACACTCTAATTGCTGATTAAATTACCTTAAAACCAAATTTGTTAACTGGAGGTTTATGTCCACGATAAACTGATGTTCCGGTTAGCTAACACGAACTTTATTTTTTCTACCAGAAACCCGCCCTAAATGTTTCATTGCCCCTGTGTTTTTGACAAAAACAAAAAAAAAACACAATGTAGGATTTAATGAATTGCTCGAAATAAACACAAGTTTTGGTGACACTCATTTGGGGAGCAGTCTCTCTATCGCATGCTTATAATGAAAATTTATGTACTTTTGACCTTATCAAATACATCCGGTCATATTGAGATAAATGCTGCCATTCACTTGAGCTGTTGGTGCGACATGACACCACCAGGCCCCCTTTGGCTCACTCAGCAATGCAGAAGACAGCAACTTACATTGACACACAAACCAACAGGTCATTAGCGTGATGGTAATGCTCTTGTAATCGTTCACATCAATCCCCTTTGCTCTAGTTGAAGTGTAGTAGTAGTAGTAGTAGTAGTAGCAATTGCATATACATATATCCATACATAGACTCCCACTCATACTCACACTCATTGCTAATGCAAATGTAATGGTGTGGTTCTACTGCTGTTAGTGGCTCTTGTCTAGTTTATGTTTTATGGCTTTGGCTTAAGCAGAGTTTGAGGCTATGTGTCAGTGTTTGCATGCTTTCTTGGTGTGTGTGAGAGAGAGAGAGAGAGTAATATTTTTTTTTTTGTTTGTTCATCATACAAAACGTCAAAGTGCAACTTGATGATGTTACAATGTTGATGTCGATGTTAATGCTGCAGCTGCTGTTGCTTTGGTACTTCAGTGTCATAATGCTTGTACACAAACAACAACAAAACAAACACATTAGATGGGGTATCACAAAACCAGGAACTTAATTCAAAATGGGATCAATGCAAAGCTAGAGACCTAATTAAAATATCAATGTAAATATTGGGTTGCCCAAAAAGTAATTGCGGATTTTTCATATAGTCGGCTTTGACAAATTTTTTCACAGCTTGTGACTCTGTAATTGCATTCTTTCTTCTGTCAGTTATCAGCTGTAACTTTTAGTTTTATTAAAAATGCATTTACTTTCTTTTAAAAAATCCGCAATTACTTTTTGGGACCGATACAAGGTTTAGATCCGATTTCGCTGAAATTTAGCACAATGGGTCCTGTCAAGATAGGGCCATATTTTGATATAGCTTCCATATATACCGATCTCCCGATTTAAGTTTTTGGTTCAATAAAAGCACTCGAATTTCGCTGAAATTTGACACAGTGGGCTGTGTCATTACGAGGTTTGCCTTTTATATTTTGGGATTGGATAGCCCTTGTGTTGCAATTTGCCAACTGACATCTCTATCGTAAAGCTTGATATTTTTGAGGTTATACGTACTTAGAACGTTTCGACATAAGAGCGCTAATCTAGCTCAAACCAGTAAGGAAGGGAAGGTCATATAAACCCATCTTGGATCTTGATTTCTTGAGCCGCTAGATGGCGCAATTCTCACCCAAATTGGCTGAAATTTTGCATGAGGTGTTGTGATATGACTTCCAATAACTGTGATGAGTGTGACGCAAATCGGTACATAACCTGATATAGCTGCCATATAAACCGATCTGGGATCTTGACTTCTTGAGCCTCTAGAGAGGCACACATTTTGTATTTACAACGGATACTCCCATGGCCTTCAACACGTGTGTGCAATATGGTCTGAATCGATCTATAGCTTGATACAGCTCCCATATAAACCAATTCTCCCGATCTTGAGCCGCGAATCGGACTATAACTTGATATTCCTGGCCCTCCTGCTCCCTCCTTATTCATTATTCTTTGTTAGCATATGCGTTTTTTTATAGATTTTGTTACTACACCATATGGTTACCCACCTTACGGAATGAATGGATTTTATGGTCAAACTACCATAAAATCAACAACATTTTAAGCTCAACTAAACCATTCCTGTAGCCATCCGCGCCCCAAAACCAACAGTTGTTCTGCGAATGTTGCCAAGGGAGCAGCTTGTACCGATGACATGTAGCATTGAAGTTTTGTGAAATGAATTTCAATTTAATAAAATTAAATACCAACGCATGCAATAAAATGTCATTGTGGCATTATTTTAAAGCAATAAAATACTTTGCATTTGGCATGTGGTACAATCGTGTATCGCCCCCCTAGTGCCACAATGTGCCCTCATGTGCACGCATGGCAAAGCAGCAACTTCCGGCTGCTCTGTTCTGTATGCTGGACACGCAATCGGTGAGAAGCAACACTTTCTCTTCACATCCTTCTGCAGTTAGTGTTGATGAGACGCTTTTTGGTTTTATTTTGTGCTGTCATGCCATCGTTTTTCTTCGAATAAAACTCCATAACACGTGAGCTAAATATTTGATGTTCACAGGGTCATGTTACAAAAGGAAGGTCGGAGAGCATGCGAGCCAGGAAGTCAGCTAGCATGATTAGTACAACAAATGAGACGGAATAGGGGTCCAAGATGTCAAGAGACAGCTCTGGGCTAAAACATTGTCCATAAAGTAGACGAGCCTTGCGTTTAGGCCCATTGAGCCACATTTGAACTTGGCCTTAAGGACTCATCTCATGCACCACCTAAGTGGTTAAACGAATGCTTCCATGTTTTACAAGTACATGAATAGTGCCACAACAATTCGCTCATTGTCTCCATTGTCTGGCCTGGGATTTAATAAAGCATCCTGGGTGACTTTATAGTACGTAACGACCTCGCCAAACTAAACACGTCTTTTTCGTTTCCGTTTCTGTTCTTGCTTTTGTTTGATAACATTTACTAGCCGAAGTCTACATGGGCCATTGTATTTAGTGGCTGTCTACAGCATGTCGCGTTTAATGAATGTTAAATCAGTTCCTTCTGTTCATTTGGCAGAGAAATTACATTAAAACATAAGTTTTTCACATTTTGTTGGTATCTGCTGCTTCTTCTTGCTTGCGTGCTGACCGGTGGGGAAAATCGCAAATGTAGATAACGTGTATGTTATGTCAATATGTAGTTGAAAGTATTCTCGATGCTACAATGGAGTGATATATTGATTTGACTTAATGCCACCTGACAAAAGAAGTTATCTCCTTAGTTATAAACATATTGACCTCCCCCATGTTTCTCCCTACTCACTCCTAGACAAGGCATTTCAAGGGTGGGATAATAAAATATGAATCTCATGCCCTATAATCGGAAGTAATAAATCTTTCATCCTTCAACAGCCTCCTCCAAGTAACCTATGGTACGACCACGAGTGCCAAAAATCTACTGAAGTTAGGAATGCGGCATACAGGGCAATTTTGCAGTTAATAGCAATGCGCCAGATGAAGGAGAATAGGATAGAGGAAAAACTTCACTTCCGCAAAGAGAAGCACAAAATAGAAAGACGAGAGTGCGAGCATATCGGGGGAGGAAACCGTAGCGCAGAGGTTACCATGTGCGCCTATGTGCGAAGAACGGACGGAAGGACGGACGGACGGAGTTAAAAAAATACAATTGCTCTTAGTAATGAATATGTGAAATTTCATTACAATTGAACAAGGAAATCGAGCCTCAAGCGTTTTTAGGTAAGATGAAGTTTAAACTTCAAATTTTTTTTATGTTTTGATTTTTAACTCTCAATAAAACATTTACCCCATTATGGCCAAAATGTAATCAAGCCAATATAGGCAGTAAGGGAATTACACGATATCACAACAAATATGGTTTCCCCATTTGGGGAAACGACATTTAATGCCCATCCGCTTTTGGCTCAAAATCAACTGGTGGCAATTTTCGTTTAAATTGCTCCATTCGCACAGAGATTTTAATCAACGCTAGCCATACCACACACCATAAGTGTGTGTGTGTGTGTGTGTTTGCCTGGGTTTATGTTATTGTTGTGGTGAATGATTACCAATACTTGAATACTTTAATGAATATTTAAAGAGTTACATATATGCTATGATTGTGGCTGTACTTGTGTCCGTTTATGTTGCAAATGGCAAATGACAGTTTGATATTTTCAAAGGTATTGTAAAGGGTCTTGCATCATCCATTGTGATTCATTATGGCAGAAAAAAATACATCACTCTTCCACCCTAGAGTCATACACGGTGTATGTGTGTGTGTGTGTGTGTCACAATAGCAACAGGCATTGCACTTCACACTGTGGTTTAATGCATTTTGTGGTCGCACTGCACTTAGTGTGAGTGGAACCCAACACATTGTCGCCATTGCTATCACATAGACCATCAACACGAATTGATTGATCTTTTGGTCCTTTGGCTTTAAATGCACGTTGCGTTCCTTGGTGGGGATTGAAGGCTTACTTTGTATGAGTTTTTAGATAAAGTGAACATTGTACTGCCATACACACGCCCATGCTGGTTGCCACACTCTTTCAATTATCCATCCATTGCGAGTGAAAGTGTTTTCTGACAAGCTAAGCACTACTCTTGGACGTCCGTCAGTGTGTTACAATACCCAAGTGGAAGTGCCAACAGGCAATTCCATGGGGAAAACTGTCACTACAACGGAACTGCCATTGTCATTGGCATGTTGTCACACAAAATGCCACACACAACAACTTCTCAGACACATAACAATAATCGAATGACAATTTAATGTAGTTGTGATGAAGCATGAGCACACATTTTTCAAACCGTCCATACATTTTTGGCAATGGCAAGACATATATGATTTATATTCGTGCCTGACGAACAGTTTTGGGCTATTTTTCAAGCTGCAAGCTAAACCATATTATCTGTTCCTCCCCCAGAGAAGATAACATTTCAACTCATAAAATGACAAATGGGAGATATATGGGCGTAGTGGCCTGATGGTCCATTGGTGGAAGAACCATTTTCTATGTGATATTTCATAATCGTGATTTCATAGCTATCAAAGGACGAGTGTTTTTATGGAATACCTTAACAGATTAAAAATGTAAGTCTCCTTTTGTATGTGTCACAATTTCATAGAAGGACAGGATAACTTTTTAAAATGGCTGCCTGAAGCATGTCCCACATGGCGTTTGGCCAATTTGTCTAATTACATCCACTTACAGCTATCAATAACGATTAAGCATTGATTGGCTGCTGCTGCTAAGCATCCCTAACCTAACCTCTTCACAATGTTGAAACCAATTATCCAGGCTTCTCCCATAACGCATGGATTTCATGGGAAATGGTTATTTAGGAATTAGAACATGAATTGCAAATTATTTGCATGGGCTGTTGTTGATATTCCATTTCCCTTTAATTTAATTAAAAATTTAAATTATTTATTTGATACACCCAGGCACAAACGTCAATATTAATCAAGGCAATCGCATAAACCCACAACGCATTAAGCTATTTAGGATATTAAATATCATGCTAATGTAATCAACCTATAAATTGGAGTATGGCAAAATATTAATCATAATTTAAAACATGTGAACATTGCGTTATAGATTCTATTGATTTTTGGAGTGATGCATTAAGAGGCTCTATGAAATAAGTCCCCATGAAATAAACCCCCAAAATGGACCCCAAAAATTTTTGGGGGCTTATTTCATTTTTTTTTTTATTTGGCGAAGATTTAATGATGTCCGTGTGTATTTTTCACTTTTTTTCTAAAGCAAGCTAAAAGTAACAGCTGATAACTGACAGAAGAAAAAATGCAATTACAGAGTCACAAGCTGTGAAAAAATTTGTCAACGCCGATTATATGAAAAATCCGCAATTACTTTTTGGGCAACCCAATACATACCAGATTCGTTGTCAACTCCCCAATTTGATACCCATTTTGTGACGTTGGACATTCACGCCCGTTTAAGGGGCTTTGGGGTTGGGGAGGCCCCATAGACACCCTGGACCGAATTCGTATAACAGATGTGCACTCCACTTCTAAACACCTTCCATTTGATATCCATATTATCCCAATTGGTAAATAAGCCCTCCTGGAGGGTTTTGAGGTGGAAGGCGTCTCAGATACCAAGGAACATATTTTTTTGTCAGAATCTTGCTCTACTTTTAAATAGCTTTCATTTGATATCCATATTGTCTCAATTGGTAAATATGGCCTGCGTGGAGGTTTTGGGGGGTGGGGAGGCCTCTCAGACGCCAAGGGATAAATTTGTATGTCAGATTTGTACTCTACTTTTGAATACCTTTCATTTGATACCCATATTGCCAAAACGGCGAAAGAGCTCTTGGGGGTTTATATGGGGGTGTGGGACCCCCCGTACACTTAGGGCGAAATTTGTATACCAAGTTCGTACTCTTTTCTCTTAAATACCTTTCTTTTGATATTGTCCCAATTGGTAAACATGTCCGCCCGGGTCGGTTTTGGGATGGGGCGTTCCCCACGTTATTGGACCCAAAAATGTTATATCAATTTCGTGTTTTTGAGATATTATGAGGTGGCATACAAAATTTCGCTTAAATCGGTGCAACCATCTCCGAGATCAGCCGTTTTTGAAAAATCGGGTATGGGGGGAGTCCGCCCCCCTTCGGATATCAAAAAATGTAGTACCCTACTTTCACCGGGGGCCCAAACTCTACCATCTAAGAAAATTTGATGAAAATCTGCCGTTTTTGAGTCTATACGGAACAGACAAACAAACAAACAAAGCGCAACAATTTCATTTGTATACCCTCCACCATAGGAGGGGGGTATACTAATTTCGTCATTATATTTGTAACTAATCGAAATATTCGTCTGAGACCCCATACAGTTTATATATTCTTGATCGTCGTGACACTATATCGATCTAGCCATGTCCGCCCGTCTGTTCGTCCATCTTTCCGTCCGTCTGTCGAAAGCACGCTAACTTTCGAAGGAGTAAATCTAGCCTCTTGAGTTTTGCACAAATACTTCATATTAGTGTAGGTCGGTTGGGATTGTAAATGGACCATATCGTTCCATATTTTGATATAGCTGCCATATAAACCAATCTTGGGCCTTGACTTCTGAGCCTCTAAAGGGCGCAATTCTTATACGATTGGAATGAACACGACGTGTTTTGTTATGATATCCAACAACTGTGTCAAGTATGGTTCAAATCGGTCCATAACCTGATATAGCTGCCATATAAACCGTTCTTGGATCTTGACTTCTTGAGCCTCTAGAGGGCCCAATTCTTATACGATTGGAATGAACACGACGTGTGCCAAGTATGGTTTAAACCGATCATGGGTCTTGACTTCTTGAGCCTCGAGAGCGCGCAATTCTCGTCCGATTTGGCTGAAATTTTGCACGAGGTGTTTTGTTATGACTTCCAATCAATTTGCTAAGTATGGCGCAAATCAGTACATAACCTGATATAGCTGCCATATAAACCGATCTGTGGGTCTTGACTTCTTGAGCCAATGGAGCGCGTTATTCTCATTCGATTTGGCTGAAATTTTGCATGTAGTGTATTGGTATCACTTTCAACAACTTCGCTAAGTATGGATCAAGTCGGCCCTTGTTTTGATATAGCTGCCATATAAACCGATCTGTGGGTCTTGACTTCTTGAGCCAATGGAGCGCGTTATTCTCATTCGATTTGGCTGAAATTTTGCACGTAGTGTTTTGGTATCACTTTCAACAACTTCGCTAAGTATGGATCAAGTCGGCCCTTGTTTTGATATAGCTGCCTTATAAACCGATCTGTGGGTCTTGACTTCTTGAGCCAATGAAGCGCGTTATTCTCATTCGATTTGGCTGAAATTTTGCACGTAGTGTTTTGGTATCACTTCCAACAACTGTGTCAAGTATGATTCCAATCGGTTCATAACCTGGTATAGCTGGCATATAAACCGATTATGGATTTTGACTTCTTGAGCCAATAGAGCGCGCAATTCTCATCCGATTTGGCTGAAGGGTATATAAGATTCGTGGAGGGTATATAAGATTCGGCCCGGCCGAACTTAGCACGCTCTTATAGATAGTTGGACAATGACTTGTACTTATTAGTATTTGGTCCAAATCGGAACATATTTCGATATAGCAGCTAAGGGATCTAAGGTAAGCTTTTTTCATCGGTTTTTGATGAAAGGTGATTTACATATATACCCAAGGTGGTGGGTATCCAAAGTTTTCGTCCACTCGTTTAAAATTGTTATACATTCCAATGAACTTTGTAACTTTGTGTAAAAGGCATTCAGGGAGAAATTAAACTTAAGCCCAAATTTGTTTCACAATACAGGTATCCAATCGAAGTTAATTTTTTTGTTATTTGACTGGTGTGACTCTTCATTTTATTTTGACATTTTAATTTTTCCATTACTTATTTTAGGTGCTTAAAGAAAAATATGTTTACAAAAATTTCAATGAACAAAAAATTACTCAAATTGTGTTTATCGTGCATAATTTCAAATCTAATTTAATTTACATTCCAGCAAAACCTTGACATTGTTGCTTATTGCGGCTCTTTTGCCAACGCAAAAGCAAAAGTATCAGTGAAAAAACATACTGAGCTGGGATTTCTTAAGCAAATAAAACATTTATTTTGCCCTTTGCCTCTGTGCCGCATTTCGCTCTACCATCTAAGAATATCACCTACTTACCTATTTTATTTGAAGGAACAAATGAGAAAACGTACATATTTGGATTGCAAAACTTTCACAATTTTCCCTCTCGGTGTTTTTGGTATACTCCACTTGACATCCTCACTCACACCTATACTTATGCATTGGTACGATACGATTCCTTGAGTTTCTGCTTATGCTGCTTGCCAAGTACAACTTCTTGGTATTCGAGAGTCAAAATTGTATGTTGGCATAGGTGTGCTGGTTCTTCATGACTTCAGTGTGACTGTTTGCCTGATGTTTTCATAAAAATTCATTCAAATGTTAATAATTCATATTTACATGGAGCAATATGAAGGCAGCACAGAAAATCTCTAACGAAAATGTTTTCAGTTTTCTCAAGTTTTAAATGAACGTAAATCAACGTATCCCTATAAAAGTAAGTTCAAAACATACATCTGGAACAAGTTCCAGGTTATTTATGTCAATGATGTTCTACATTTCACGTTGACACATATGTATTTGGCCATAGGTTTATTTCAAATTTTGATTTAAAACATGAGTTTAGTATAGCGGCCATATTCATAAAATTTGATGAAGCCGTAAACTCGGTTTATTTGACAGTTCTCTAAGGGGGCCATCTCTTATATAAACCTATTGCAGTGAATACCAGTGTTGACACTTGAAATTACTACTAAGCGATTGGGAATGCGTATACGTTATGTAAGAAAATCATACGCACCCATGTTCCTCAGCTGTGATTAAACTGAACAGAAAACCAGTAAGGAAAGGCCAAAGTCGGGCGGAGCCGACTATATTATACCCTACACCACCAAGTATACGTTATACTTTTAATCGATAGCACTTGTATCAAAATTTAGTCAGACTTTAGTTTTGCATAACTGAACTTGAAATATCGTATAGAGCGTTATACGATTTTCTTACGATGGTACGAAAATTGTGGCCTCTACAGCTTTAAAAGTCGAAACCCATAAGAGATATATACAGGAGTTTTATCTAAATCGATTTTGATGAAATTTTGCACACGCATTAGGATGTCAATTAAACCATCTCATGAAATTTTGTAGAGATCGGACCAAAATTGTGGCTTCTACGGCCTTAAAAGGCCATATCGGATAAAAAATATACATGGTAGCTATATCTAAATCTGAACCGATTTTTTTGAAACTTTGCACACATATGAGGACGTCGACGAATAAAACGGCCCATGCCAAATTTTGTAAAGATCGAACCAAAATTGTGGCTTCTACAGCTTTAGAAGGCCATATCGGATGGAAAATATTTATGGGAGCTATATCTAAATGTGGACCGATTTTTAATTTAATTTTGCACACACGCCTTTATAAAAATCTTTAAACCAACACGTCTGTCTGTCGGTTGAAATGAAAGCCAAATTTCGAACGAATAAAGCTAGGTACTTGGAATTTTGAACAAATACTTCTTACTTGTGTAGGTCGATTGGGATTATAAAGGGGTCAAATTGTTTAATGTTTTAAAACCTGCCCTATAAAGCGATCTCCCATTGACTTCTTGAGCTTCTAGAGGGTACAATTCTAATCCGAATTGGCTGGATTTCCTTGAAATTTTCACAGATTGTGTAGGTTGGTCTGGAAGGAAACAAAGGCTATATAATTTTTTGATGTCGGGAGGGGGGGCGGACCCTCCCCCTTACCCCAAAAGTACTACCCAAAAATAAAAATGAACCGTTCGGGACAATATGGGATTCAAATGAAAGGTATTCAAGAGTAGAGTACGAATTTCATAACAAAAGTTGGGTCCAAGTACCTGGGGGGCCGCCCTAGCCCCCACAAACCCCTAAAAACAGGTTTATATGACGATCATGACAATATGGGACTCAAATGAAAGGTATTCGAGAGTATATTGCGAATTTGGTCAGGAAGTAGGAAAAGGCTTTATAATTTATTGATAACGAAAGGGGGCGTACTCTCCACCGTTACCCCAAAAACACCACCCAAAATCAAAAGTGAACCGTTAAGGACAAAATGGATATCAAATAAAAAGTATGCGTGAGTAGATAACGAATATGGCATACAAATTCATGTCGAAGTATAGGGGGTCACCTCACACCAACAAAAACGCCCAAAATGGGCACATAACCCAATCACGGATATATGGGACTCGGTTTGTTTGTTCCATATAGACTGAAACACGGCAGAATCGTTTTTCTCGAAATTTTGGCATATTATGTAGATTGGTCTGGAAGGCAACATAGGCTATATAATTTTTCGGTATCGGAAGGGGTCCCCCTTATGCCAAAAACACAACCCAAGATCAAAAGTGGACCAAACGGGATAATAACGGTATTAAATGAGAGGTATTGGAGAGTATAATAAGAATATGGTTCGAGTCTTAATAGCCATCGGGCCGCCCCAACCCCAAAACTCCCCCAAACAGACATATTGGACTTTCATTTCAATATGGGGCTCAAATAAAAGGTATTCGGGAGTAGATTTCGAATATGGCATACAAAATTAGATCCGAAGTATAGGGCGTCACGCCATCCCTCGCCATCCCACGCCATCCCACGCCAGACCCATTATAACTATATTATACTTGGCTGAACGGATTTCTTAAAAAGTTCATAGATTGTGTAAGTTTGTCTGGAAGGAAACATAGGCTATTATAAATTTTAGATATCGGGTGGAGGCAGACCCTCCTTCTTACACCAAAAACACCACCCATATCTGAAAGTGGTCCGATGGGCACAATAAAGGTATCAAATGACAGGTATTGGAGACCAGAAAACGAATATGGTATTAAAATTTGGATCCAAGTACACAGAGGGCCCCCTCCCAACCCCAATACTCCTCTAAACAGATATATTCGAAGTCCATGTCAATATGGGGCTCAAATGAAAAGTATTAGGGAGTAGATTTCGAATATGATATTAAAATTTGCGTTGCAAATATGCAATACGGCATAAAACATTAGGTCCAAGTAATGGCAAAGCCCGGTTCGGGTAGTCCTGTCATAGAACTTAGATGAAACAAATGATTTGACTCGTTTCAGTTCAATGTTTTGAATTTCCAAGACTATAACTTAATTTCAACATCCAGACGGAAAGACGGACGGACATTGCTAGAAGTTTTTAGAATTTTACCAACATTAAAAAGATGTTTACTTTTGAAGAATCAAACATTTATATTTCGATATATTACATGCATATTGGCAGTTCTCATATATATTCCCCTCTGTAGGTGTTGGGGTATAATAATCAAATAAACATCTCCGGGTTTCGGCAACCAGTTGACCAGTATAACTGCTACCATAATTATAAACAGGATTTTTTAATACAGACAGACAGACATATTGAGAGATGTGTTCTTCTTTATCTCAAATTATATTGGGTTGCCCAAAAAGTAATTGCGGATTTTTTAAAAGAAAGTAAATGCATTTTTAATAAAACTTAGAATGAACTTTAATCAAATATACCTTTTTACACTTTTTTTCTAAAGCAAGCTAAAAGTAACAGCTGATAGCTGACAGAAGAAGGAATGCAATTACAGAGTCACAAGCTGTGAAAAAATTTGTCAACGCCGACTATATGAAAAATCCGCAATTACTTTTTGGGCAACCCAATATATTATCCTCTGAACAATAATAATCTCTCTCTCTCTCTCTATTATAAAATGTTTTTCGTAATTTTCATCCAGTTTGTACATCTGTCATATTCACCTATTTTAGTTCGGTGTAAAAACTCTCCATTTTTCCAATGGCAAAACAAAAATCAAATGTAAATTTAAATCAACATTATCACGTACATAATTCTATTAATTTAGTGTGTCAATATCCTGCAGCAAACGTCAGGTAGAATAAATCTCACTTAACTTTGATCGATGGCGTTGGGTTTACAGAACGTTTGACTTATTTAATTTTTAAAAACCCCTAATTGATGGCACAGGAGGGCGTGTGTGTGTGTGCGAAAAATGTGTATTTATGTTGAATGTATTATTTATGATTGATGAGCCCAAGGCTATAAATTACATTCGAGTCATGATGGCAAAAGGTTGCCTTCGCCGCCCTCATCGCGTATGTCTGGAATCCTTTAATTGTGATTTTCAGCGAAACAATTGATGGTGAGAATTAAATGCTTCAACATTTGATAGATAAGATTAAGTTCAGGAATTCGCTTGAAAAGTAATCAAGGGTATTACAAAGCTCAAACACATATTTACAATAAACACGGCATGCTCAGCGGCGCAAGCCACATTATAAGGGGCCTCATAAAAATTTTTACTCAGCAGGCCAGAAATAATTAAAATATGGGTTGCCCAAAAAGTAATTGCGGATTTTTCATATTGTCGGCGTTGACAAATTTTCTCACAGCTTGTGACTCTGTAAGTGCATTCTTTCTCCTGTCAGTTATCAGCTGTTACTTTTAGCTTGCTTTAGAAAAAAAGTGTAAAAAAAGTATTTTTGATTATAGTTCATTCTAAGTTTTATTACAAATGCATTTACTGTCTTTTAAAAAATCCACAATTACTTTGGAGGCAACCCATTACCTTTATTTGAGCCCCATATTGCAATGGTCAATAAAAAAATTGCTGTTTGTGGGGTATTTTGGAAAGGGGTATACCCCCAGAAAATTGGTCCCGAAAGTGGGTATCGATTCTTGCTCTACCCCCCAATACCCTTTAATTTTAGCTCCACATTGACATGATCGATAAATATAACCGATTTAGGCGCGTTTTGGAGGTTGGGGTGGCCCCTCAAACACTAAGCCCGGAAAATATGTCAACAACGTGCGCTATTCTCATATATCATTCATTTGAACCCCATATTGACATCGGCATCAAAATTGAATATCAAATTCGTTTTCTAATCTCATTTAAACTCCTTATTGCAAAAGTCAGCAAATATGTCCGGTTTGGGGTAGTGGCTCTAAAAACTATAAATATTTAGTTCCACTCTCTTTAAGACCCAAATTATTATGGTGGTGGGACGTCCCCTAGGCAGTTGGTCCCTAATGTTGATATCAGATGAGTGATCTACTCTCAAATACCTTTAATTTGAGCCCCATATTTCCATAATCGGCAAACATGACCGGCTTGGTTGTGTATTGGGGAATGGGCGGCCACTCAGGTCTTGAAAATACATATCGGATTCGTGTCCTACTCTAAAAACCGCCTTATTTGAGCCTCATATTGCAATAGTCAGCAAATACTTCCTATTTGGGTGGTGTTGTGGGGTTGAGGTGGCCCATAGACTCTTTTCCCGAATATTGTTACCAGATTCGTGCTTTACTCCCAAAGACCTTTTATTTGAGCCCCATATTGCTATGGTCGGTAAATTAGTCCCGGTCGCACCACCCATCTCCGACATCTGGCGTTTCTGAAAAATAGGGTAAGGGGAGGGTCCGCACCCACTTCAGATATCAAAAAATGTAGTACCCTATTTCCACCACGGGATCATTATGCACCATCTGTAAAAATTTAAAGAAAATCGGTTCAGACGTTTCTGAGTCTATAAGGAACACACAAACAAACACAAATCGATTTTTATATATACGATTTTTATACCCCCCACCATAGGATGGGGGTGTACTAATTTCGTCATTCTGTTTGTAACTACTCGAAATATTTGTCTGAGACCCCATAAAGTATACATATTCTTGATCGTCGTGACATTTTATGTCGATCTAGCCATATCCGTCCGTCTGTCTGTCGAAAGCACGCTAACTTTCGAGGGAGTAAAGCTAGCTGCTTGAAATTTTGCACAAATACTTCTTATTAGTATAAATCGGTTGGGATTGTGAATGCGCCATATCGGTTCATGTTTTGATATAGCTGCTATATAAACCGATCTTGGGTATTGACTTCTTGAGCCGCTAGAGGACGCAATTCTTACCCGATTGCAATGAAATTTTGCATGAAGTGCTTTGTTATGATATTCAACATCTGTGACAAGTATGGTTGAAATCAGATACCGGTACTTAGGTGGAGCCACAATATCTGACATGAACCAACTTAGGGGAGTGGTATTGAAACAATTAGGGATGTTGTAAATAGCACGGAATTCCTAACTTGAAATTTTCTTTTTAGAGGTTACTTTATAGTTTTTAGAACCCACAACAAGCCGATTGTTGGCTTAGTTGTATGCTCATAATGGCACGGGGCGGATAAATATCTGCATTCTGTTTTCAACCTAACCTAACTTAACCTATGGTTCAATTAAACCGATCTTGGGTCTTGACTTCTTGAGCCTCTAGAGGACGCAATTCTTATCCGATTGGAATGAAATTTTGCACGATGTGTTTCGCTATGACTTCCAACAACTGTGCTAAGTATGGTTCAAATCGGTCCATATCGGTCAATGTTTCGATATAGCTGGCTTATAAACCTATCTAGGATCTTGACTTCTTGAGTCTCTATAGGTCGCAATTATTATCCGATTTGCCTGAAATTTTGTACGACGAATCCTCTCGTGACCATCAACATACGTGTTTATTATGGTCTGAATCTGTCTATTTTACTTCTTGAGCCCGAAGGCCGCAATTCTTATTCGAATTGGCTGACATTTTACACAGGTCTCCAACATCTAATTTAATTGTGGTCGTAACTGGACCATATCTTGATATCGCTCTAATAGCAGAGCAAATCTTTTCTTTTATCCTTTTTTTGCCTAAGAAGAGATGCCGGGAAAAGAACTCTACAAATGCGATCCATGGTGGAGGGTATATAAGATTCGGCCCGGCCGAACTTAAAAAGCTTTTACTTGTTTTGCTCTTTACAGATAAATCTTTCTCTAAATAAAGGGATTTTTTTTTACTTTTACCATCTCAAATCCACAAAGTTTAATATTTTTCCCCTCCTAGACAACGGATGGCTTCCTTTTGGGATAAGGAAGGCCCTTTTTAGAGGAAGATCTAATAATAAGAATTCTTTATGCTCTAATTTCCGCCACTGGATGCTCACATAACACGACAACATTTAAATGACAGAGTAAATCTTTTTCTCGCACTCTATCTGCCTCCCTCTCTCGGGTGTTTACTGCAACAGCCATCACTTAAGTCTGTCGAAATGAAAATCAACACATTCGTATGGGTCCACATCTCACCGCTGGCGTTGTTAATACCATACATTGTGGGTATATGTTTCGTAACTGTATGTTCAAGTGAATGTAGATATGGGTGGGAGTGTGTGTGTGTGTGTGTGTGTGTGTGCTGTTGTTACTCGTTCACATCGCAATAAAACACTCATCGTACCTGTGGCATTCATTTTATCCATTCGTTTTCACTTTGTTAAAATACAATCGTCTTTTCACACCCCACTCCCTTGCTGCCTGGAGCTACCAAAACATCCGGTTTGATTGCACATGCCAGTGGCGGTTTGTATGCTAAGGTGTGCCTGTGTGTGTGTGAAAGCAGTTTAAGGTGTGAGTTCAGGAAGACGAGGTAATTGTTAGAACGAGTATTGTTGCATTGGATTTGTTGTTGAGCACCCGCTACACCTTGTTAAGCGGGACACCGATTTTTGTGCTCTATTTTATTTCATTTTGTGTCATTAGTATTGGCAGGTATGTGTGACAGTTTGTTAAATATCAAGGTGAACAATAGGTTGGGGTGAAAAAAGAAAAACAAGTAAAAGCGTGCTAAATTCGGTCGGGCCGAATATTGGGAAGCCAACACATGCAAAATTTAAGGCAAAGCGGACAAAGATTGTGGCTTGTAAGGGCTCAAAAATTTTAAACAGGAGATCGGTTTGTATGAGAGCTAGATAATCAGATAATAGACCGATTTGAACCGTACTTATCACAGGTCTTGTAAGTCATAACAGAACAACACATGCGAAATTTCATCCAAATCGGACAAAAATTACAGCTTGTAAGGCCTCAAGAAGTCAAATTGGGAGATCGGTTTATATGGGAGCAATACCAGTTTATAAACCGATTCGGACCGTACTTCGCACAATTTTTGGAAGTCGTAAGGGAACAATGCAGGCAAAATTTCAGCCAAATTGGACAAAAATTGCTGCTTGTAAGTGCTCAAGAAGTCAAATCGGGAGATCGGTTTATATGGGAGCTATATCAGGTTATCAACTGATTTGGACCGCACTTGGCACAGTTGTTGGAAATCATAAAAGAACACTGCGTCCAAAATTTCATCCTAATTTAGACCGCACTTGTCACGATTGTTTGAAGTCATTAAAAAACACAATATGCGAAATTTCAGCCAAATTGGGCACAAAAAGGCGGCTTCCAGCGGCTCAAGAAATCTAATCGGAGATCTGTTTATATGGGAGCTATATCTAGATCTGAACCGATGTGGCCCATTTGCAAACTCCAACGACCTACATCAATATTAAGTATCTGTCTAAAATTTCAAGTGGCTAGCGTTACGCGTTCGAGCTCTAATGTGATTTCGACAAACGGACGGACGGACATGGCAAGATCGATTTAGAATGTCCAGGCGATCAAGAATAAATATTGGGTTGCCCAAAAAGTAATTGCGGATTTTTCATATAGTGGGCGTTGACAAATTTTTTCACAGCTTGTGACTCTGTAATTGCATTCTTTCTTCTGTCAGTTATCAGCTGTTACTTTTAGCTTGCTTTAGAAAAAAAGTGTAACTCTCTTTTACTTGTTGGCAACCACACTTAACTTATTAATACTTATTTCTATACACTGCACATTGGGACACCCCAGTGTTAGCCCACCAGTATAAGGAGTAAAAAAAAAAATGCCACGTACATATGTGAGTTAATGTCATTCACGTATACAATTTGTGAGAATGATAACGACAACGAGCTTTACGTTTTAATGCCTTACACTCGTCATTCATCCAATCGACAGATTTACGCTAATTTCGCCAGGAAGCCCAAGACGTGAGCGTAACATGCAATCCTTAATCCAAAACGGACAAATACAGGGTTTGTTTTCGGGGACGCTACAAAAGTAGACCAATAGGAACAGCAAACGACGCCATATTTTTTGCTGCTCTTTGGCATTTTAATGATGAAAAGATATTTGAGCTAACAACGAGACAAAATTCTTAAAATTTTCCACCAAAATTCGGAGTCAGTGACCTCAACGTTAAGAGCGCTACATCCGATTTATGGTCATGGCTCATTTCTGGCTGAATGGCTTCGTCAATAAGCAAAATAGGCGTTATTGGTCAGACAGCAACCCAAACGACCTCCATGAGCCATCATTGCATAACGAAAAAAATTACGGTTTGGTGCGGTTTATGGGCCGGTGGCGTCATTGGATCATACTTCTGAGCCGTAATGATAAAGACAAGGACGGCGCCACAAGCCACACAGCGAATGTGACAATCAATTTATTGGAAACCAAGTTTGGAGAACGTGTGACGCGGTCGAGCGATTTGTCGCTGTTAGACTATTTCCTGGGGGGGCTACGACAGGTCTATGGTCTATGCCAACAAGCCAGCGGCAAGCGTGTTCGTGGCATCGAACGAACTTTCACAAAAATAAAGAATTTCACTTTGATATACAAAACCATTTTTGTTTTATTTAAACAAAAAACATTTGTAGCACTCTCATTGAAAAACCCCATAGATAGGAGAGTGTGTGTGTGTCGCTGAGTGTGTATATGTGGGTGTGGCGGAATTATTTTTTAAAGAAGCAAACAAATTTCTTGGCCATTAGTCAATTTGCCCCTTTTCGACAATCCACCAAACATAGAATTATTTATATGTATGACTTCTATTGTAAGTTAATAGAGAGGCAGCGTTTAAAGGTAATTTGTGTTATATTTAATGGCAAATGTTTGGAACTTTCAAACCCTTGCTGGCCTAGCCTCATGAAGTCATCTGCGCCCAACCCGAAAAAAGTCATTTGGAAAATCACAAGGAGCTCCCTTGGTTTCGCCTATTCTTTCGACATATGAAAGGCAACACTTTTTGCCCATATCTAATTCACATGTCAAACACAGATGGTGCCTTGAAAAGGCTGAGGCGATTTGGATGGATGGACAAGCAGACATCCCTCTGCCAAAATGATGACAGTTTGAACTGTTCCAAGCGTAACACTTGTTTTATGGCTTTGAAGAGTAAATATTTCCAAACATTTGACATTAATTCCAAAGGCTTAAATTTCAATGGATACCCTTCTGGAAAAAACAAAATAAGATTTTGCCAATGTGCGCTGACTAGGGTCTAATTTTAAGCTTTGATCTACGGTTTCTTGTGCACACATGTCAAAGTCACAGCTGCGCCTTTTCACCTTTCATCTTGCCCGGCATTTGTTTGAGTTTCTTGGAAGTTCAAGGAAAAAGCCCATCCCCATTAGGGATTTGAGATTTGAAGGCCGATGCGACCTTGTGTTTGTGCCCCATAATCCGTGTGGCTTCTTTCATTTCACACAACGAAAGGCAAATGCATGCCAGTGTAACGCTTACTTTATTTTTCTTAACGAAATGTAGTTTTATGGCGTGGGCCCAGCTGAAGGGTTTTTGTGTGCTCCCACTTGGTATCCGTGGAGAGGTGGAGACTATCAACATCGATGGCAAACCTAACTATGGTGCAAAATGATAAACCCTATCAAGCCCATGCTGTTGCACGCACAGTTTTTATAAACCCATCTTTTTTTCATAACTTTTTATCAAGAAAATAAAAACTAGAGAATGTGGATGAAAAATAAAACCAATAATCAAAACCTCGTAGTATTGGGAAGTATTTCCACCAGAGTGGCCTAAAGGTAGCAAATGCAAATTTGCCATGAAAATTCCATTTAGGAAAAGGGGCAAACTTCTCACATGTCCATTAATGCTGTCCGATTTAAGATTAAGCTCAATGATAAGGGACGTGCGATAGTGCGACACCTCTGTGGCGAAAAGTTTTTACATGGTTGCCATACAATTTATATATCCGTCTGTCTGTCCATCCATGTTAATTTGTGTACAAAGTACAGGTGGCTTATCTTCAAATTGGGATTATCTTCAAATTGGGCATAAGCTTTTTCTTGGGCCTAGAGACGAAGCTTATTGAATTTGAAAACAAGTAAAAAGACATTTAGTTCGGCCCGGCCGAACTTTGGATACCCACCAGCTTGGGTATATATGTAAATCACCTTTCGTCAAAATCCGGTGAAAAATTCATACCCATAGCAGCTGTATCGAAATATGTTTTATTTTGGATCAAATACTAATAAGCCATTTTTCAATTGTGTATAACAAAATATTGGTCTTTTTAGCAGCTATATCTAAAAATAAATCGACCTGAACCATATACGACACGGATTTCGAAAACCCTAACATAGATAACATAAGTCATATCAGTGAAATCGGATTATTAATGCGCCTTTTATGTGACCAAAACTTTAAATAGAGATATCGGTCCATGTGGCAGCTATATACATTTTGGACCGATTTGGACCAAGTTGCAGATAAATGTCGAAGAGCCAAACACAACTCACTGTTCCAAATTTCGGCGACATCGGGCAATAAATACGCCTTTATGGGCTCAAAACCTTAAATCGAGAATTCGCTCTATATGGCAGCTATATCCAAATCTGGACCGATCTTGGCCAAATTAAAGTACGATGTCGGAGGGCCTAACACAACTCACTGTCCCAAATTTCAGCAAAATCGGATAATAAATGTGGCTTTTATGGGCTTAAGACCCTAAATCGAGAGATCGGTCTATATGGCAGCTGGCAAATCTGGACCGATCAGGGCAAAATTGAAGACGGATGTCGAAGGACCTAACACAACTCACTGTCCCAAACTTCAGCAAAATCGGATAATAAATGTGGCTTCTATGGGCCTAAGACCCTAAATCGGAGGATCGGTCTATATGGCAGCTATATCCAAATCTGGATCGATCTGGACCAAATTTAAGGAGGATGTCGAAGGGCCTAACGCAACTCACTGTCCCAAGTTTCAGCGACTCAATATCTCTGTTTTCAATGAGTGTAGCGTTATTTCAATAGACAGACGGACGGACATGTCTAGATAGTCTAAAATTTTTACGCTGATCAAGAATTCATATAATTTATAGGATCGGAAATGGATATTTCGATGTGTTGCAAACAGAATGACAAAATGAATATACCCCCATCCCCCCTTCGGTGGTGGGTATAAAAACGGCAGAACCGATTTTCTCGAAATTTTCGCAAATTGAGTAGATTGGTCTGGAAGGAAACATAGGCTATTTAATTTTTCGACATCGGAAAGGGGACGGACCCTCCCCCTTATGCCAAAAACACAACCCAAAATCAAAAGTGGGACAATATGCATATCAAATGAAAGGTATTGGAGAGTAAAATACGAATATCGTATTAAAATTTGAGTCTAAGTACCCATCAGGCCGACCGAACCCCAAAATTCCCCCAAATAGACATATTGGACGTTCATATTCAATATGAAAGATATTCGGGAGTAGATTTCGAATCTGGCATACAAAATCAGATCGTAGTATAGGGGGTCATTCCATCCCTCAAAAACGCCTCTAGACCAATTATGACTATATGATACTTGGCTGAACCGATTTTCTTTAATTGTTCATAGATTGTGTACGTTTGTGTGGAAGGAAACATAGGCTATATAATTTTGCGGTATCGGAAAAGGGGCGGACCGTCCCCCTTACCCCAAAAACGCGACCCATATCTGAAAGTGGTCCGATGGGCACAATAAGGGTATCATATGAAAGGTATTGAAGACCAGAAAACGAAAACGTATTAAAATTTGGGTCCAAGTACACAGCGCCCAAATACCCCCAAATGGGCATATTAACCGACCACGGCTATATGAGACCAAATGTAAGGTATTAGGGAGTAGATTACGAAAATGACATTAAAATTTGCGTTCAAGTCTAGGTGGCGCTTTTCCTCCTAAAGTTACATCAAATGGGTTATTTGACCCATTATGACAATATGTGACTCAAATGAAAGGTATTTGAGAGTAGAAGACGAATTTGAAATCTAATTTTGGAGCCAAGTGTTTTGGGGTACGCCCTAAAGCACCCCCTGAAACTGAACTTCATTTCCGTTGGGAATAAAGAACAAATTTGATATCTATTTTCAGTGCAAAGTGCCGGTGGCCGACCCAGTCCCAAAACACCCTCCAAACGGTTCGTATTTACCGGCCATGGCATGGGATTTGGAAGTGCTGCACCAATTTCATATCCATATTTGAGTCGAAATGTCTGAGGTGCCATCCCTCCCCTAATGAGAATATTACCCTAAGGAAGAACATTACCACCAGTAGCCGAGAAGGAGCCAATTCTCGCACATCAATGAGTGCTTTCTGACTCAAGTTTAAACTCAATGTTAAAGGACCTTTTTTTATTGCCGAGTCCGAACGGCGTCCCGCAGTCAAATCCTCGTTGCGGAAAATTTTTTAAATGACCATGCATGGCATTGTAAATTGTTGGCAAATGTTGCCAACTTTAAACACCGCTTGGTTCGATGTTCTCGCCAGGATTCGAACGCGTTCAGCGTCATAGGCTACACTGGCACGAATTCGATATCCGCATTCAGGGCGAAGTGTCCTCAACCTAAAAATATATTAGAGAGTTAAAGATGGCGCAGCGGAGCGGGCCCGGTTCGGCTAGTTAACAGATAAATGTAAATAGGAGTATGAGAGAAGCTACTTAAACACCCAAGCTGAGGGGACTCGACACTCACGAAAGATAACGTCACACAAATGACTGAGATGTCTTAGCTTACTCTGCCTCATGCAGTTATTATCCATCTGTTTTTCTCTCTCTCACAAACCTCAGAAATTTACATTCTAATCGGGCAACATTCAGTAAGAGGAGAATTTTCCTTTGTGAATGCACTTCACACAAACAAAAGCGCCTCCTAATTAAGAACATGAAAATTTAAAGCAACAAGGCCTTACAGCCCCCAATTAATAGCCAATATCATATTTCCACATTTTGAAATTATTCATCCATGTTAATGAGACCTAGCCTTGACACAAAGTCATTGACGTCGTCTCCAATGTCCAATCCTTTTTTTTGCGTGAGTTCTAGTCTTTATTTAACTTTAATCACTTTTAAAATGTCACTTCTATTTATGAACATCCGAGAGCATATTAAAATAGGAACCGTGACGAATGCTCCCAACCCATTGTGCAACAACCTCTCAGCATTGCCTTGCGGCGATGGACATGGGGAAAAAATAAAAAATATCTTTCCTCGGGGCTTTCTTGTTATGAATCGCGAATTTTACTGTGTATAAAATTTGATTACTTTTCTTTGCTCAAGAGAAAGCAGCAACAACAACAAAATTTCATGGACTTAAAACAGCAGTCCATTATAAGCGACGAGTGCTGTGGGGAATGGGGCAAAAGAGCCATCGGAAAATATTGCCTTCAAGCGCTTTAACATGTTCACCATCCTCCATTATTTTTGTCAATGGCGGAAAAACTTCAGCGCCAAAGGCAAGCCAACAAAAAATTGATTACCATCGATTGCTGACAATTATGGAGAGATACTCGTAGCAAAATGCCAATGGGAGAAAACATTGAGAATGCATTAAAAATGTTGGGCAGTAATAATGCGATTTATTTGCACCAATAAAAAGGGCCCAACGAAAGGCATCAAAAGTGGATGGGAAAAATAAGGGAAACCAACAAAAAATTTAATCAGTTCGGACATTTACTTAAAAAAAAAAAACTTTTTAAACATGGAGAAAAATAAATATACATAAACGGAAGTATTTTCTCAAGGGAAATTTAAATTGCAACCAAATACTGTATGCATTAAAATTTTTAAAATTAATTTTCAAAAGAAATCCAACTTTGGAAAATTCTTTTTAAAAACCAGTAAGGAAAGGCAAAAATCGGGCGGAGCCGTCCATACAATACCCTACACCTACCCTACAATTATAAATTCGGGCAATATATAAATATTGGGTTGCCCAAAAAGTAATTGCGGATTTTTGATATAGTCGGCGTTGACAAATTTGTTCACAGCTTGTGACTCTGTAATTGCATTATTTCTTCTGTCAGTTATCAGCTGTTACTTTTAGCTTGCTTTAGAAAAAAAGTGTAAAAAAAGTATATTTGATTAAAGTTCATTCTAAGTTTTATTAAAAATGCATTTATTGTACCTTCTTTTAAAAAATCCGCAATTACTTTTTGGGCAACCTTTTTGGGCAAATACCTTTCATTTGAGTCCCATATTATCGTGATTGGTGTATATACATATTTGGTAGGTTTTGGAATGGGGCGCCCCCCCTAGGTACCCCATCCGAAATTTGAGTATCAATTTTTTGTTTGTAGGTTCCTATAAGAGATCGCACAAAATTTCTCTTAAATTACACCAACCATCTCCGAGATCTGGCGTTTCTGAAAATAAGGGTAAGCGGAAAGGGTCCGCCTCCCCTTCAGATATCAAAAAATGTAGTACCCTATTTTCACCACGGGATCATTATGCACCATTAGTGAAAATTTCCAGAAAACAAACAAACCTACAAACAACACAAAAATTGATTTTTTTATATAAGAAAATTAGAGACACTTATTTGACACCTTTTATATGTCCAAAAACAAATCAAATAGCCTTAACCATTAGATAAAAAAAAGGGTTTTTTTTGTTCTCATTCGACTGCATGTTGAATTTGTGTTTCCTTGTGTTCAACTTTGTTGAACAATAAATTAAGAATTGACCCAAACTCTTCCCATCTCTGTAAATCCTATATTGTAACTTGGCATTATTGTTGGTTTACTTTGATGTCCTCTAAACTATACGTTTTTTTCAAATCGGGAGGTCGGTATATATGAAAGCTATATCCAAATCTGGACCGATCTGGGGCGTACTAAATAGGAATGTCGTGCAGCCTAACATAACTCGCTTCACCAAATTTCAAATAAATCGGTTAATAAATACGCCATATAAGGGCCCAAGACCTTAAGTTACAATTCGGTCTAAATGGCAGATCAGAGCTAAATTGAACAAGGATGCCAAGGCGTCTAACATCATTTACTGTCCCCGATTTCATCGAAATCGAACAATAAATGCGCCTTTTATGGGTCCAAGATCTAAAGTCGAGAGATCGGTCTATATGGCAGCTTTATACAAATCTCAACCGATCTGGGTCAAATTGTGCAAGATTTGCGAGGAGCCTAATATAACTTACTGTCCCCAGTTTCAGCGAAATCGGACAATAAGTGCACCTTTTATGGACCCAAGACCTTAAATTGTGAGATCGGTGTATATGGCAGCTGTATCCAAATTTACACCGATCTGAGCCAAATTATTGTAGAAAAATATGTCGAAGGGCCTAACACAACTCACTGTCCCTAATGTCGGTGAAATAGGACAATAAATAGACCTTTTATTAGCCCAAGATCTTAAGGCGAGAGGTCGGCCTATATGGCACCAATCTCCACCAATCTGAGCCAAATTAAATGAGGATGTCGAGAGACCTTACACAACTCACTGTCCCAAATTTCAGCAAAATCGGATAATAAATGCGGCTTTTATGTGCCTAAGACCGTAAATCGGCAGATTGGTCTAAATGGAAGCAAAATGAAGATACAGTCCGATATTGCCCATCCTCCTATGGACAAACAAGTAAAAAGGCATTAAGTTCGGCCAGGGCGAATTTCGGATACCCACCACTTTGAGTATATTTGTATATACCCCCTTTCGTCACAATCCGATGAAACTTATGCACCCAAAATAAATATAGTCCGATCTGAGCCATACTTAAGTCAGATGCCGGGAGGCTTACAATAATCCGCTGTTTCAAATTTCAGAGAAATTGAGCAATAAATAAATCTTTTAATGGTCTTCAGACCCTTTATCGAGAGATCGGTCTATATTGCAGCTATATCTAAATATAGGCCGATCTGAACTATATTCAGGTCAGATTTTGGTAGGCCTAGAACTACTCACTGTTTTAAATTTCAGCGAAATCGGATATAAAATAAAGCTTTTATGGGCTTCAGATCCTTTATCGGCAGATCGGTCTATATGACAGCTATATCTAAATATAGTCCGATCTATACCATATTAAGGTCAGATGTCGGGAGGCTTAAAATAATCCACAGTTGCAAACTTCAGCGAAGTCGAATAACAAATAAAGCTTTTATGGTCTTCGGACCCTTTATCGGGAGATCGGTCTATATGACAGCTATATCTAAATATAGTCCGATCCAAACCATATTTACATCAGATATTGGAATGCTTAAAATAACCCACTTTTGTCAAATTTCAGCGAAATTGGGCAATAAATAAAGTTGTTATGGGCTTCAGACCTCTTATCTGAAAATCGGTCTATATAGCAGCTATATCCAAATATGGTCCGATTTGGCCCCATCCATGGGTAGAGGGTATAAAGAGTGTACCGAAGCTATCCTTCCCCAAGGAAAAAGGTATTGAAATTGCACTTTCCTAAGGAAAAGGTTACTACAACTAACCTTTCCCTAGGAAAATGGTACTAAAGCAATCCATTCCCCAGGAAAAGTGTACTAAAAATACCCTATCACTAGGAACAGGTTACTAAAATTACAGTTTCCATAGGAACAAGATAGTAAAACTAGGAAAAGGGCGCCAAAACTACCCTTTTCGTATTGAAAGGGTAATAAAACTACCCTTTTCCTAAGGAAAGGATACTAGCACTACCTAACTGCTTAGGGAATATTTCGCATGATATTAAAGCCAGCAGTTTTTTTAAGATTTATATTACCATCAAGTAAAGGCGATTAACGTATGCAAATGTTATGAACTTTTTTCTCATTTGACACAATGAACTTTGCCATAACAATTTATTGTAATTTCATTTATTGCTTCTCTTTCATAACAACAACAAAGGTGATTGTCATGTCTAGCAGATTAAAAAAAAGGATGATTTTTTAGCTATTATCTTTTTGGCAACACTGGTTTAAACAGCTCACGCACGTTTCGTGTTATGTTTCACTGTCACACATTTTCAGTTTGGTCTATAATTTGACCATGAATCGTCTTAGCGATGGTCGTGCTGGAAATTTTAAATTTTTTCATCTTAATGCGTGCCCTGTTAAAAAATTCCATCGCACGCTTTTTCCATTGAGCGACTAAGCTCATTTTTGGCTCAATGGGTATGTAAATAAGCCGAAGTGTCGATTTTGGTGTGAAGATCGGCCAGAAGCATTGCAAGAGCTACCAATGCATCCAGAAAAAGTCACAGTTTGTAGCGGTTTATGGGCTGGTGGCATCATTGGAGCGTACTTCTTCAAAGATGACGCAAATGTGTAAGGTAACTGTGAATGGTGAGCGCTATCGTGAGCTGATATCCAACTTTTTTGAGCTTGACACATGCCACACAGCATGCGTAACAATGGATTTATTGAGAGGCGAGTGTGGTGAACTTTTTAATTCACGTTCCAGTCACCAGTCAAATGGCTGTCTAGATCGTGCGATTTAACGCCTTTATAATATTTTTTATGGGGCTATGTTAAAGCTCATGTCTAAACAGACAAGCCCGCTTCAATTGACATATTGGAAGACAACATTGAAGCATCGATTCGTAATATACTGGCCGAAATGTTGCAAAGAGTATGCCAAAATTAGACTAAGAGTATAGGCCATTTAAAACACAGTCATGGCCAACATTTGCATGAAATAATCTTCAAACATTACATTCTATGTACCGTACTATCGATTTTAATGAACATTTTTTCGAATTTCATGTGTTTTTTTATTTAACTTTCCTATAACTCTTAAAACTCACCCTTTTTATAGAAAGGAAAGCAAGGAACAGATGGAGAAAGGGATATTATTAACCCCTCGGTTAGTTGGTGATATGATATGAGATATTGTGCATGCAAGGATATGTGTCTCCAAGCATCTGCACTAGTATTGGGGCTGGTGATTCTATCATGTGTCTGTGCACATCCTACCATGTGCATTGTAAGGATGTTTTTTTTTATTACTTTTGTCTGGTTTTTGTCATAAATGGCCATTGTCTGCATTTTCATAGAGGAAGCCAAGACAATAGTGACTTCTTCGCCTAACCATGTTGCGTTGCAAATAATTCAAGTAGAAAATTTGTTTAATTTTCTTAATTTAAGGTCTGGTTTATAAAAGAGACAAAGAAAACAAAGGGGGTCTGAAGAGCTGAAGAGCTGACGAACTGACACTAGTTTCTCATGTGATTTTATTGAAACTTAAAATGACGTGGTAGCACTTTTCGATTTAGTCTTGATTTAAACCGATATACAGATATAGCATTTTGAGCTTCTAGCCAGACAAAAATTTTCATCTAAATCAGTAAAGTTCGTCCATGGAACCAAAACAAGTGGCGTCTGCAAGACTTGATGATAATCCGACAAAAAAGCAAAGTATAACCACATTAGACAATATATGGATGTAGAGACCTACAGAGAATCCCATTTTTACCAGATTAGGGCCTACCTGAGCCTATTTGGTATAATTGTGGATAGACCAGAAAAATTTGATCCAGTTTGATACATTTGCCTACTACTAGGGTTTACATGAAAGTTGAGTTTACTTTCTAAAAAAAAACCCTAATATAAAGAATGAAACCTGAATATAGTCCATATGGTCTAGGGAAATACAGTATATGAAACACAAATCTTCCCAAAATGTTGCGACGACTATCACAATACCTAAGGAGTTTGGGGGAAATCGGTTTAGATTAAGATATGGTTAGGTTAGGTTAGATATTAATCCGCCCCAAGCCAATATGGACATACACCCAAGCCAGTAATCGGCTTGTTGTGCACTCTAAAAACAATAAAGTAACCTCTAAAAAGAAAGTTTTAAGTTAGGAATTCCATGCTACTTACAAAATCGTTAATTGTTTTCCATACCACTCCGCTAAGTTGGTTCATGTCTGGTATTGTGTCTCCACCTAAGTGCCGGTATCTGTTAGACGCGAAAGCCGGGCAATAACAAAGTAAATGCTCCAACATCTCATCATCGTCCCCGCATGTCCTACACGAATTTACATAAGTGAGCTCGTAGTCCTGTATGTCCCGTTAGGATACCAAATAGCTATACTGACCTCCTTCTTGCTTCCTTTCAGTAATAACCTCGTCTTATCACGATCTGGTTCCCCCATAGGATAGCCATCCTACCGACTGATTCGCTGTTCCACAATGTTGCATGCGCATTCGTCTCCCACTCCCTTAACTCGGACTACGTCTACCCGAAAGGTTTCGGGTTCACCAAGTTTATTGACGGCTGTCCTCTGGCCTTCACCTCCAAAATCGTCTGCCCTTTCATTTCCCCTTACTCCGTTGTGGCCCGGCGACCCAAACAATGCGGATTTTCCCATCCTCAAAGAAGGCGTTAATCTCCTTCTTACACTCCAAGACTGTTCGTTACCTCACTGTCCTGGCTGTTATTGCCCTTTTGGCAATTTTAGTGTCGTTCAAGATGTTCACAATCGACGTCCTCGCCTTGGCACCACACCACTTCACGCATTCCGTTATCGCCTGGATCTCCGCCTGCAGGACCGTATTATAGTCAGGCAGTCTAAAACAGATGCCGGTCCCTGGGTTCTCAATATAAATCCCCAGGCCCACTTTGTCCTCTAGCTTTGATCCATCCATGTAACATGATCTTCCAGATGGCAATACCAGGGTACCTTCAATCCAAGGCAGTGCCAATGGCAGCAATGCCTCGAACTCAAATTCAAGGTTCATCTCAGATATCCGATCGGAAACCTCTTCCCTTCCTTCCAGGTTTCCTATCGTCGCCTCGTTTATACCACGATGGAATGAGCAGCTCCCATCCTCAATCCATTCTCCCATCGCCTTAAGTTTCATAGCCGCAGTGACTGTCTCACACTTAATCCGTATGTCAATGGGTCGGATATCTAGAATTGAGAGACCTCTGGGTCTAGCCCAGTCTTGTGCCATATCCAAGCCCCTTTCGGCCCTTCTGCATAGCTCGTTCGGATCTTTACCCCTTAGAGGTATTATAACATTGTCTGCTTTACAGACGGGCTCAAATCCCTCCTCAGTCAGCATCCGTAATAGGTCATTTATGGTGGTCACCCATAGGAGTGTCGATAAAATGCCCCCCTGTGGCGTGCCCTGAGCCACTTTCTCCCTTTTATTAATGCCATGGGACACACAATTTATCCACCTGTTCCTTAGCATATGGTTTATTCAGTCTCTAACGACCGGGTCCACCCGGTACTGGTCTAAGGATTGAATTAGTGTGTCGGTCCGCACATTGTTAAAAGCCCCCCTCGATGTCAATGCATACCGCCAGTGTGTACGTTTTGGCATCGAAGGATCCTTCTATTTTATGCAAAACCTCGCGCAGGGCAGTCTCCACCGACCTTCCCTTGACATAGACATGCTGTTTGTATTTGAGCATTTCGCTGGATGTCCATAATTCGCTCCATGGTTTTGAGTAGAAAGGACCTAAGGCTTATGGGTCTGTAGGCCTTTGGTGTCGCATAACTTGCCTTGCCGGACTTGGGTTTAAACACCACCCTTGCCTCCTGCCAGGCTTTCGGAATTTATGTAAGTCCTAGGCACGCTGTGAAAATTTTGGACAGACGAGGCGTCAGATAGTCTGCCTCTTTCTGTAGTAACGCCGGAAATACTCCATCGACCTGATGGACTTAAATGGTTTGAAGCTCCTCAAGGATTCCTTCACCATAAATTCCGTTATTATAAACCTTCGATCAAAGTCATTATTCCTAGATGCTGGTGTCTCCGTGAGTCCCTTCGTATCCCGTGGAAAATGGGTTTTCATCAAAAGCCTCAACATGTCCTCCATTGCCTCTGTTCTCACTTCCATGTCGTCTACTAAAGTTTCAGTGTGAACGTGGGTTTTTGAGAGAAACTTTTTTATCTTGCCGGCGTCATTAACGCTATCAAGATTAAGATATAGCTCCCATATATATGTTGGTCCAACTTTAATAGTGGGGTCATGTGTCAACCGAGAGTCACGAAAATTGGCATACGGTATATGCATCTCTTATGACAATCCACACTTTTGTCAAATTTAATCAAAATCGGTTCAGATTTCTCTTTAGCTTCCATGTTATTGTAGTTATTACAATTTTTGAAGAAATTTGGTCGAAATTTAATACGGATTGTTTGATAACCCATCTGAAAACCTCCACTGAAGTCTACTGAAGTCCACTGAATCCGGTTTCGAATAAAATATAGGTTCCAATTTCCACTTACAGGGCAGGTGTAGGATAGTATATAGCCGGTTCCGCCCAACTTTTGCTTTTCCTTACTTGTTTGTATTGTACATTGTATCGAAGTTCTTAATTGGACCTTAAATTGAACGAAAACAGTCACCCTCCATTGTAATCTGCATGCTGCAGAGACATATGGAAAAGGATTTTCTATTATATTTTTTTCTGCCTTCTTATACTGTATCCCTCTCTCTCTCGCTCTCTCTCCCTCTCTTATCCTTCAATGGAATGTAATTGAACCATAATTCAATTTCGCAGTACTATTCGGGGTACATATGCTGTCGCCGACATGTGTGGTGATTGGGATGGCGGTAACGCAGACAAAGGATTTATTAGTTTCTCTCAGTTGGCAAGTAGGACACAGGCACAAGTATTTGCATGCATTGTATCCTGTGAAAATAGAGAAAAGTAGAAGCTATGTAGGTGTCAAAGGAAAAAAAGTTTTATTAGATTGTTTTCTTACAATTTCATTTGGAAGAAGAAACTCAACTCTCTGGCACATATGCATAGAGCGGAATATTCATCAAATGAAAATGTAGCCTTAACAAATGCAAAAAATAAAACGTTTGCGAAAATTTTGAAGACAAACCAAATACTTTGATCATGAAGTCTTGCTTTAATGGTAACCGTGTAACGTTTCGCTTCAACATTTCAAACGTTAGCCATAAACGTAGTATTATTGAACGTAACAAACTTTGTTTATCGTAAACTCTTTAGAAGCTTTGTCTACGGTAAAAGCAAGAACTTTTTTATCGCAAAAGTGCTTTGATAGCCGCAAACGATTATTCGTGTACTGCATCAATATTTTATCCTCTTGTGTCTTTCCTACTACCGAGAAAGGGTGAGTATTTGAGCGCATAAACCAGTGGTTGGCGAAAATACTCACTCCATTGCTCATTACTTTGTACGCACACAAGATACAATCCCAAGCAGGCCCATAGTCTTGGAAATAATTTCAATTGTGATAATTTTTAAAGTTTCGGTACAAAAATGCTGGTATGTCCGACGACAAAATTCTTCGTAGGCAAACACAACAAGAATTTCTGAGGCACATACATTGTTTGCTTACATTTACGCGATATAGAAACATTCATTACATGTAGGTATTTAAATGTGCGAAAACAACAACTATTTATACCCTACACCACTACTGTGGTACAGGGTATTATAACTTAGTGAATTAGTTTGTAACACCCAAAAAGGAAGAGAGATAGACCCATTGACAAGTACACCGATCGACTCAGAATCACTTTCTGATTCGATTTAGCTATCCCATATCAAATTTGGTATGGGCGTGTTTTTCGGCCTAGAAACGAAGCCTATTGAAATTTGAAAAAATCGGTTCGAAATATATATATTGGGTTGCCCAAAAAGTAATTGCGGATTTTTTAAAAGAAAGTAAATGCATTTTTAATAAAGCTTAGAATGAACTTTAATCAAATATACTTTTTTTACACTTTTTTTCTAAAGCAAGCTAAAAGTAATAGCTGATAACTGACAGAAGAAAGAATGCAATTACAGAGTCACAAGCTGTGAAAAAAATTGTCAACGCCGACTATATGAAAAATCCGCAATTACTTTTTGGGCAACCATACTTTGAAGGGTCGGAAATTGATATTTCGATGTGTTGCAAACGGAATGACTAAATGAATATACCCCCTATCCTACGGTGGTGGGTATAACTAGTTGAAACTCCGAATAATATGTTATGCATATCAAGAACGAAAAGTATTGTCAGGTTACAAAAACTTAATATTTGTCATAAATTCTTGCAAAATTTATCGCAAAATTTTGCCAACATTTCCTTTATGTCAAACCATTTATTTTTTGCGTGTAGGCACGACCAAAGGCACAAATATGGTTATGTAGTTTGCTCTATCTAAAAAAAAAAACAACAACAAAAAATATTGATGGAATAATCTGTGCTAAGGCCTTAGCAAAACGACAGACTGATTCAAATGGCATTATGTCATGTTTAATGAAAAAAAAAGCCCTAATGAATTTCGAATGCCTTGCCGAAGCCGTTGTCCTGGTGTTTGATTTGCTCCAGCTACTGTTCAACAAAGGCTAAAACCTTGCGGCTTTAGCTATTCATTTTGTTCGCCTGCAATCATCGGCCCCAGCCATAACTACCTGGGCCAATGTGCAAAAACTGCCTTTCGACGAATACACCACTGCCAGTCATGATTTGCCTGGCCCCATTGGAAAACTCCTGCCACACACAAAACCATTTAATCCGGGAAAAGCGGCTATTGTAGTCCATGGTAAACAAAACAAATCACACCAATCACTTGGAGACTTGGTATGCAAATCGAAATTCAATACTGAAAACTATTCTCTCTCATGAGCAGGAGATTAAAACACGAAAGTGGATTTCTTTTTGTTGACTCTTTTGGGGAAATTAAAAAAATTTCTGTGGAACATTAATAAAGACATTTCCATGGCGATAAGTCTAGCTTTAAAATAAGCGTTTTAAAGGTACGATTCAAATACATTTTGAGAATACCAAATCTGGTTAACATAAATCTCATAGTAGGCCACATGGATGTTTCACAAGTAAAAGCGTGCCAAGTTCGGCCGGGCCGAATCTTACAAGACCTCTGTCAAAGCAGCAAAAATTAAAGAGACCGGTTTACATGGGAGCTATATCAGGTTATAGGCCTATTTGAACTGCACTTGGCACAGTTATTAGAAGTCGAAATTGAACTCCATCTGCAAAATTTCGATCGTCGTGTGGCAATGGGCTTGGGAGCGAAAAATTTCTTTACGAACACCGTCTGCGTGCTAAGGTTTTTGCTTCTACACGAGGAAGTAAGCGCTTTTAGTCGTTCGTGAAAAGATTGAAGGGTAGTTCTTCATCTATTCCAACTCTTGTTAAGGACGATCAAACATTCACTGACCCGGTTGATAAGGCTAACCTGTTGGCTGATATATTTGCAGCGAACTCTTCCCTGCCGGATAGCAATCAACCACTCCCCTCATTCGAAAATGTATCTGGCATATGTCCCAAATATTTTTTCGAACTCGTGGAGTTGAAAGGGTTCTTGAAAATCTAGACGTGAATCAATCCCCGGGCCCGAATGGCATATCAACACTTGTCTTACGCAAGTGTTCTTCGACGCTCGCTCGTCCCTTACGCAACCTTTTCAACCTTGCCTACGGTGCGGGAGTCTTCCCGGCGCGTTGGAAGGTTACGAACGTTCTGCCAATACCCCATAAGGGTGAGGCAAACAACCCTGCGATTTATCGGCCAATTGCGATGTGCTCCGCTCTCTCCAAGTCATCAGCAGCATGGTCAATCACCATCTTGTTAGGTATTTAGACTCTAATGGCCTTCTTAGCGGCCAACAGTATGGGTTCCGCAGAAATCGCTCTGCGGGTGGCCTCATGGCGCTTTTGTCGGAACGTTGGAATCACTCAATCCACCAGTTTGGTGAGAGTAAGGTTGTGGCTCTGGATATCTCCAAGGCATTTAATAGGGCCTGGCACGCTGCACTACTATCAAAGCTTGTCGCATTTGGTGTCGGTAATGGCTTCGTTCGATTTATTTCGAGCTTTCTCAGAGATCGCACTATTCGAGTCGTTATAGATGGGTTCTCATCCAATGAGCTCAAATTGACCGCAGGTGTACCCCAGGGCTCTGTTCTTTCTCTTTTTCTAATTTTCATCAACAATCTTTTCAGGTCAGACATTGAATCCGATCTATTCATTTGCAGATGACAGTTATCTCTGTCATTCGTACTCATTCGATCATAGGCCGAGTCTTCGAGAGATTGAGGACAAGAGGCGGGTTATGAATGATACACTCTGCCAGGATTTGCTGGCCATTTCTGAGTGGGGTCGAATGAATCGAGTAGATTTTAATGCACGGAAGACTCAGTGCTGCTTTTTGTCACACAAACGATTCGCTGACCCATTACAATCATCTTTGTCTATCAACGCTGTAGATGTTGAGCAATCAGAAGTTCTGGGCATGAAAATACAAAGTGACGTCCGTTGGGCTAAACATGTATTCGAAGTGTCGCAAGAAGCATTCAAGTGTTTAGGCTTCCTTAAACGGTGTAAGAATTACTGCACTCCGTCTGGTCTTCTTAACATTTACACCACTTTCATAAGGCTGAAAATGGAGTACAACTCACATGAGCTACTGCACTGTGTACACAGAAGAACGATGGCGTTGATTGGGGACAGTGTATGGACAGGTATGCAACTCTATTGCCTCCCATCATCATCGTCGCAATGTGGGTTGTTTAGCGCTGTTCTATCGGTACTTAACCTTAAATCGAGAAATTGGTCTATATGGCAGCTATATCCAAATCTGGACCGATTTCTGCCATATTGCAGAAAGATGTCGAAGGGCCTGACACAACTCATTGTCCCAAATTTCAGCAAAATCGGATAATAAATGTGGCTTTTATGGGCCTAAAACCCCTAATCGGAGGATCGGTCTATATGCAGCTATATCCAAATCTGAACCGATTTGAGCATAATGACGAAAGATGTCGAATTGCTTAGCACAACTCACTGTCCCAAATTTCAGCAAAATCGGATAATAAATGTGGCTTTTATGGGCCTAAGAACCCTAATCGGAGGATCGGTCTATATGCAGCTATATCCAAATCTGAACCGATTTGAGCATAATGACGAAAGATGTCGAATTGCTTAGCACAACTCACTGTTCCACATTTCAGCAAAATCGGATAATAAATGTGGCTTTTATGGGCCTAAGACCCTAAATCGGCGGATCGGTATATATGGGGGCTATATCAAGATATAGTCCGATATAGCCCATCTTCGAACTTAACCTGCTTATGGACGAAAAAAGAATCTGTGCATAGTTTCCGCTCAATATCTCTATTTTTAAAGAATGTAGCGTGATGTCAACAGACAGACGGACAGACAGGCAGACGGACGGGCATGGCTAGATCGTTTTAGATTTTTACGCTGGTCAAGAATATATCTACTGTATAGGGTCGGAAATGGATACTTCGATGTTATAGAAACGGTATACCTTCGGTGGTGGGTATAAAAAGTCAGTTGGGTGCGGTTTATGAGCTGGTGGCATCATGAAACTGAACTTCTTCAAAGTTGATACTAATCGTAACGTAACTGTGAATGGTGGACCCAAAATCCAAGAACTTGACTTGCATGGCATGTGGTTTCAACAAGACGGTGCCACATGCCACAATGGACTTATTGGGAGGTGAGTTCGCTCAAATCGGTCTAGATTTGAATATAGCTGCCATAAAGACCGATCTCTCGATTTAAGGTCTTGAGCCAATAAAAGCAACATTTATTGTCCGATTTAGCTGAAATTCGGGACGGGGAGTTGTTTGAGGCCCTTCGACATCCCTCTTCAATTTGGTTTAGACTTGGATATAGATGCCATATAGACCGATTTTTCGATTTAATGTATTGACCTCATAAAAGGCGCATTTTTAATCCGATTTCGCTGAAATTTGACAAAGTGACTTATGTTAGGCTTTTCGACATCCGTATCGTATATTAATCGGTCAATGGCTTGTACAGATACACCCTCCACCATCGGGTCGAAATAATGATGTGAGACCCAACAAAGTATTGTATATATGTATTCTAGATCACCTTGACATTTTGAGTCTATTTAGCCATGTCCGGCCGTCTGTCTCTCCGTCAGTGTGTCGAAAGCCCGCAGAAAATTTTTCAGCGGTGGTTATCCTCTTAGTAATGGTGGCTACATATGTGGGGTATCCTGCCATAGTCAAACTTCTCTTCAAAGTGGTGTTGCTATGCGGCAAGCCGTTCGAACTCGGCATAAGAAAGGAGACCCGGACAGCACGCATTGGTGTGAAAGAAGTATCGCCTGTAACAGAGGAATGTTCATGGGAAATTTAGTAGGCAGGTCGATTGGGATTGCAAAGGCCTGGTTGTGCTCTCGTATATGTATGAATGATGACACCCTACTGTTTCTATTTTACACACTCACCAACAAAGTCATTAATAATCGGTGATAATGGATGGCGATAAGATAAGCCCCTTAGTAAGCATTTTTCTTAATACAAAATAAGCGAGAATCAGCAAAATCTGCTTAGGGTGTAAATAAACAAAACCTATTAATACACGGTTGCTGTTACAGATTATAATAGAATATGACTATAAAATTTGAAAATCATGTTATTTGCCATTTCTCCCTTAACATTTTTTTTTTTTTTCAATTTTCCTTACCTTCACTTTAGACTTTTTCTACTGTTTACCCTGTTGGATAGGCAATTTCGTTCAATGATCACAATGAGCAAATAAACACAAAAGATTTGCAATTTTGTAAATTTATGATTAACGCCAACACAGATAATGGTAAACACGCTTTCGGTAAACAAAGGTGCTGTTTGAAATTTCCTCTAGCACCCACAGCCCAACACACCTTCCGTTAAAACGACACCGGTGAGAATGTGTGTTAGGTGATATCGATTGGCTGTAGGAAATATTTATGCTTCGCTTGAACGCAACAATGCAGAGTTCAGTATTTTTCTTTGGCTCTTGTGTGCGAAACAAATGAAAGGATAACGAACGTTGTTGCTGAGTTCCAACAAAGCAAAGACAAATATAAGCTACAAATAAACGCTGCGTTAACTGAATGAGGGAATAATTTACATGGGGCCGGATATGTTAGAACACATATCAAAAGTGTTAGAAAAAAAAACTGTTGATACAGGTAAAAGGATGTCCTTTTTGGGGTTTTTGGAAAAATGCGAATAAATATTTTTTAAACCTCCAGCATAGCGTCGAAATAATGATCTGAGACCCAACAAAGTATATATTGGGTTGCCCAAAAAGTAATTGCGGATTTTTCATATAGTCGGCGTTGACAAATTTTTTCACAGCTTGTGACTCTGTAATTGCATTCTTTCTTCTGTCAGTTATCAGCTGTTACTTTTAGCTTGCTTTAGAAAAAAAATGGAAAAAAGTATATTTGATTAAAGTTCATTCTAAGTTTTATTAAAAATGAATTTACCTTCTTTTAAAAAATCCGCAATTACTTTTTGGGCAACCCAATATATTCTAGATCACCTTGACATGCTAAGTCTATTTAGCCATGTCCGTCCGTCTGTCTCTACGTCGTTCTATCAGCCTTTCGGTCGAAGGCACGCTTACTTTTGAAAGAGTATAGAATGATCGGAGGCCACCGTGGCGCAGAGCTTAACACTTAAGCCAGTAATCGGCTTCTTTCTAAAAAGAAAATTTCAAGTTAGGACTTCCGTGCTACTTACAAAATCCTTAATTGTTTTCAATACCACTCCCCTAAGTTGGTTCATGTCTGATATACTGTCTCCACCTAAGTGCCAGTATCTGTTGGACGCGAAAGCCGGGCAATGACAAAGGAAATGCTCCAACATCTCATCATCTCACCACGCATGCCCTACACATGCTATCACCTGCAGCACCGATTTTATATAAGTGAGCTCGTAGTCCCATGTGTCCCGTTATGAAACCAATAGCTAAACTGACCTCCTTCTTGCTTCCTTTCAGTAATAGCCTCATCTTCTCACGATCTGGATCCCCCCATAGAATTTTCGCCGTCCTGCCGACCGTTTCGCTGCTCCACAATGTTGCATGCGCATTCGTCGCCCACTCCCTTGACTCAAACTGCGTCGACCCGAAAGGCTTCGGGTTAACCAAGATTATTGACGGCAGTCCTCTGGCCTTCACCGCCAAAATCGTCTGCGTTTTTCATTTGCCCTTACTCCGTTATGGCCCGTTACCCAAACGATGCGGATTTTGCCATCCTCAGAAAAGGCGTTAATCTCCTTCTAATACTCCAGGACTCTTCGTGACCTTACCGCCCTGGCTGTTATTGCCCTTATGGCAATTTTACTGTCGGTCAAGATATTCACACTCGACACACCACCTCACGCATTCCGTTATCAACCGGATCTCCGCCTGCATACGGCCCGTATTATGGTCAGGCAGTCTAAAACAGATGTCAGTCTCTGGCTTCTCAATGTAAACCCCCAGGCCCTCTCTGTCCTCTAGCTTTGATCCATCCGTGCAACATGATTTTCCAGATGGCAATACTGCAAATTGCAAATTTTGCCCACGAACATTCCACTAAGGAACAAGGGCAAACTTCTCGCATATTAATGAGTGGAGTCCGATTCATGTTTTAAGCTCAATGATAAGGGAGGCCTCCCTTTTCTAGCCGAGTCCAAACGACGTGTCGCAGTGCGACACCTCTTTGGCGAGAAGTTTTACATGGCATAGTACCTCACAAATGTTGCCAGCATTAGGAGGGGAAAACCACCGCTGAAAATTTTTTTTGATGGTCTCGCCAGGATACGAACCCATAGGCGGTCATGCTTAGCTCTGCGCTAAGGTGGCCATCTATGGCAACACTAGTGTTGCCTAGTGTTGTTCCGTCAGCGGGGCACTGTGCCGATGGCAACAGTGCCCCGCACTTGACTTCAAGGTTCGTCTCAGGTATCCGATCGAAAACCTCTTCCCTTCTTTCCAGGTTTCCTATCGTCGCCTCGATTATACCACGATGGTATGAGCAGCTCCCATCCTCTATCCATTCTCCCATCGCCTTAAGTCTCATGCCCGCAGTGACTGCCTCACACTTAATTTGTATGTCAATGGGTCGGATATCTAGAATAGTCTCCAGTGGGCATGGTCCTCATCATTCCGCCTATGCCAAGTCAACATGTTCTCTGAACCTGTTGTATGGTCCTTATGCTGCACTTTTTGTCCATAGCAGTCCACCAAACTACTGAGGCGTAAGTAAGTATTGGTCTAATCACGCTCCTGTAGAGCCAGTGGACTTTCCTCGGATTCAGGCCCCATTTCAAGCCAACGGCCCGTCTACATGGTGCCCAACATCTGTGAGCTATCTCAATACGCTCCTGAATGTGACACTTCCAATTCAGTTTCCTGTCCAAGATCACACCTAAGTATTTGACCTTGTCAGATTTCGAAATCGTCTTATTGAGGAAACGTGGTGCGTTAAATTGGCCCACCTTTGTCTTCCTCGTGAACAGGCATATTTCAGTCTTCTCTGGGTTAACATTGAGACCTCTGGGTCTAGCCCAGCCTATGTCATATGCAAGCCCCTTTCTACCCTTCTGCATAGCTCGTTCGGATCCTTACCCCTTCGAAGTATGATAACATCGTCTACATAGCAGACGGGTTCAAATCCCTCCTCAGGCAGCATCCGTAATGGGTCATTTATGGTGGTCACCCATAGGAGTGGCGATGAAATGCCCCCCTGTGGCGTGCCCTGTGCCACTTCACATTTATGTCATGGGACACATAATTTATCCACCTGTTCCTTAACATATAGTCTCTAAGGACCGGGTCCACCCGGTACTGGTCTAAGGATTGGATCCTTAGACCAGTCGGCCCGCACATTGTTAAAAGCCCCCCTCGATGTCAATGCATACCGCCAGGGTGTACGTTTTGGCATCGAAGGATTCTTCTATTTTATGCACAACCTCGTGCAGGGCAGTTTCCACCAACATTCCCTTGACATAGGCATGCTGTTTGTATTTGAGCACTTCGCTGGATATCCAACTTTTTATCATGGTGTCCACAATACGTTCCATGGTTTTGAGTAGAAAGGACCTAAGGCTTATGGGTCTGTAGGCCTTTTGTGTCGCATAATTTGCCTTGCCGGACTTGGGTATAAACACCACCCTTGCCTCCTGCCAGGCTTTCGGAGTATATGAAAGTCCTAAGCACGCTGTGAAAATTTTGGCCAGACGAGGCGCCAGATAGTCTGGCTCTTTCTGTAGTAACGCCGGAAATACTCCATCAGGTCCGGGTGACTTAAATGGTTTGAAGCTCCTCAAGGATTCCTTCACCATAAATTCCGTAATTATAAACCTTCGATCAATGGCATTATTCCAAGATTCCGGTGGCTTCGTGAGTCCCTTCGTATCCCGTGGAAAATGGGTTTTCATCAAAAGCCTCAACATGTCCTCCGCTGTATCTGCTCTCACTCCCATGTTGTCTACTAAAGTTTCAGTTTGGACATGGGTTATTGAGAGAAACTTTTTTCTTGGCGGGGTCATTAACGCTATCGACATGTTTACAGAAAAGCTTCAAAAAGGCACGTTTTGCCGCTCTGGTAGTTTTGTTGTATTCTTTGAGCCGTGTGTAACACACATCCCAATAAACTTCCGCCTTCTTACGACGTGCTCTGTTAAAAAGTCTGCGGACCTCTTTCCCAATATTGCGAATCTCCCCGGTCATCCAGGGTTTTTTTGGGATGATTTCCCTTCCCGAAGAGAACAACTGTCTTCGAAGGACCCCACCTGTGCAGTCGTAATCCTGTTGACATTTTCCCCAATGTCTTCTATGCTTGGACAATCTAAATTATCTTGCCCAAGTCTTCTTCTGAGTAGCCTTCCGAATTTTGTCCAGTTGGTTTTCAACTTATTCCGGAAGCTTATCGGATTCGGCGCTGGCCGTGCTGGCGCAGAGGTAAGTTAGCAGGTCCGCCTAAGACGCCGAACGCCTGGGTTCAAATGCCGGCGTGAACATTAGAAAAACATTCAAAAACATTTGGCCCTGATCTGTGTAGATTTGGATATAGCTGCCATATAGACCGATCTCTCGGTTTTAGGTTTCGGGCCAATAAAAGGCGCATTTATTGTTCGATTGCGCAGAAATTTGGGACAGTGAGTTGTGTTAGGCCCTTCGACATCCTTCTTCAATTTGACTCAAATCGGCTTAGATTTGGATATAGCTGCCATATAGACCGATCTCTCGGTTTTAGGTTTTGGGCCCATAAAAAGCGCATTTAATATCCGATGTCGCCGAAATTTAGTACAATGAGTTAAATTAAGCCCCTTGATATACTTCTGCTATATGGCACAGATAGGTCCAGATTTGGATTTAGCTGTCATAAAGACCGAGCACTCGGTTTTAAGTTTTGGGGCCATAAAAGGCGCATTTATTGTCCGATGAAGCTGGGAGAGTGTGAGAGTGAGTGAGACAGTGCTTTGTGTTAGGCGACATTTTTCTGCAACTTGGCCCAAATCGGTACAAATTCGAACATAGCTGCCAAGTAGAATTGAAGGTAATAACATTTAGAGACAAGAATTTTAGTTCTCTCCAAAAAACTCGATCTGTCTGATTCAAATTTAGTATGGCCACAATTTTCTCCATCAACATGATAACCTTAGTTGCAATGTCTTTATTTGAACTTTTGCTGATTGCTTGATTTGTTATGTCTCTTTTTTGTGTTTATCTGATTTCAGGAATCGAGCAATTTTCTGCCATCATATGAAGCAATTTCCTTTGCCGTGAAAAGTATAGCGACAAAACTTAATTGGACACAGGTTGACATCTTCGTTGGAGGTAAGTAAAATGGGGCCAAGATATGCTAAGGAGACACCATGAACAGAGGCAAAGTCAAAAGCCCAATCCTTGTTGCTGCCACAGACACATAGCATTTGGAAGATTCAAAAAACATTTGAGCCGTATCTCTCTTAGCCATGTTGCAGATGCCACTAGCGAAAATATGAAACTTACCTTATATGAGGGGGTGTGGGGTGAGGTAAAAGCCCAATTGCTCCACACTCACTCTACAGCCATCTTAGTTCCATCTTAATTGTATGATGTCGGATATTTGATAGTCGCCAAATTATGGTGGCAGGCAAGACTTCAGTTTTCGAACCAAGGACTGGCAGATCGTGAATTGGCAAATTTACATTTAAATTTAAATACTTTCACACTTCAGGGCTTTGACATTGACTTTGGTGAACGCTTGCCGAAAATGGCTTGGCTAAAGGTGTTAAACGGCGTCATTGCCATAACTGGAGATTTGTTGTTGTTGTTGCGACCCAACAAGGCCACAAGCAATTTCCACGTTTCCTTCCAGCATGCAGGCGGCATCATTCTCATGTCGATTTATTTGGAAAAACGGAAAGGGGCGGCGAATTTTGGCATATCCTCAACCCCGGCCACCTGTTTCCATTTTGTCCCTCGTTTCTATGGCTCTTTTTATTCTTTTCCTGCTCAGTCCTAAGATATACACATTTTATCAATAGACTCACACCATCACACGCACACACTGAACTTGTGTTTTTGCCAATGTTTGAATCTAAGCATATTTGTGAATGAAAATGTCCTTACACTTGCTAAGGTGGTGTATCTGTATATAGATGTGTGTGTGTGTGTGTGTGTACAACGGTAGGGAGACATATTCAAAGAATCATCCTGGAGGGAAGCTACAATATTTTGTAATGACCTTTAATGATATTCAGGTTCTTTGAAGATGCTCCAACGGCTATGGTGTTTGGAAACTTTGAAAGAAAACGCAGCCACTCCCCAGCACAATGAGTCATTGTGGCAAACGGAGGAATCGTCACAAGGCATCACTACAAAGGCTTTCCCAAGTTATTAGAGCGGGAAATTGAAAATAATTCTTACACATGACTAAACATTTCGACCTGCTGCCCTGCTTGTTTTCCCACAACCCCGTCCAATGGGTCGGTCCAATGGCAAGCGCCAAACAAAGACATAAATAACATTTTTCGGTATAACACATAAAAGTTAGTTTCACCATTTATTACCACAGCCATAATCATTGAAAAGGACGCTACATTTTGCCTTGATGCTGAAAACTTCTTCATCCATCCAGCAAAAAAAAAAATAAAAAAAAAAAACACACAAAAAACAAAACAATAAAAACTCTCTTTGCGTACAGACGTGTTTTTAAAACGCTCCTCAAAAATAAATTATTTCAAATGTTTAAAAGTGTTTTTTAACTGACAAAGTTTAATTTTTGTTCATACTGTTTGCTTGGCAAATCACCGTCGTGTTATTTACAAAAAAGAATACAACACAGGCTTCAAATACAAATTCAAAACAAAACAAAACCACATATCAAAGTGCTAAACTAGAAAAAAGTGAAGAACTAAAACAACAACAACAACAATTAACCCTGAGAAACATTAAAGTTAACTCATCATGTCTGAAGTGCCATCAGTGAAAATAATATCTTCATCCAACAACAATATTTCTCCTGGAGAGTCTCTGCTGTTGGCGCCAAAACGAATGAGAGAGGGGATGAGCATAAGTGAGGAAAGTGTCAACAAAACTCCGCGGCTTTCAAATTATGACTCTCCACACCGAATGCTTATGTTAATCGATAAGAGATTTGAGAAGCAAACAGAGCTTTTAAAATCTCTTTTATCTGAAACTGAGTCGCGTCTCTTAGCTGTCATAGATAAGAGTATGGCCGACATCAAGTGCGAGATATCTAAATTAAATGAAAAATATGTGAAACTCAATGAAAGGGTTGACAAAGTAACAACAGTCGTGGACAAAATTGATGGTATGGAAAATACAATGACTGAAATGAAAAATCAAATTCAATTACTGAAAGCAAATCAGCAAAAATTTGAAAACAACCAAGTGGCTTGCGATCTGAGAATAAATGGCATACCTTCCGAAAATGGGGAGAACCTGTACCAAATTTTTGCAAATATTTGTGACACAATTAACATAGCGATCCCAACGATTAGAGCTATGTACCGTCTGGACAACGTTCGTAACCAGAATAACTCTTCAGACTCTGTAATTATGGTTCATTTAGCAACGCCATTTGACAAAAACTTTGTCTTAAAAAATATTGCGAGGTTTAGAAAATCAATTAATTCAAACCTGGTATTGAGTCATGCAGGTTTTGACTCTAATAAACCGTTCTATATAAATGAGAACCTGACAAACCATAATTACAAAATTTTTCAAAATGCACTGAAGCTTAAGCGACAAAAACATCTGGAGTCTGTTTTTTCGCTTCGTGGCCTTGTTTATGTAAGACGGCCTGGATCTGATTCCCCTACGCTTGTTGAAAACATAGAGCAACTTACCAATCTCTTTCGTGAAACACCTGAAAGACCAGTTGCTCATATTGAGTCCTGAAATATTTTGGTGTCATATTAAATTTAATATAATAATTTTAATTGTATGTTACTATATATTCGCTTTACTATGCCTTTTTCTATGTTATCATATATATGTTTTGCCTCTATTTAAATCGAATTTCCTTAATACAGCTCAGCACTTAAGTCAACTATTCATACTGTTAGCATTGCTTATGCGTATTACATATGTCAAGTGACACTTCTTGCGGTTCCAGAGATAATCTCAAATTGATGCTGAAGATTTTTAAGAACCAAATGCCTGGGCTTACAATTGTTCATATAAATGCACAAAGTTTGAACAATAAAATGGATGAATTTCGAGATACTTTTGTGAATTCTGCTATAGATGCCATATGTGTATCTGAAACTTGGTTTCGCCCGGATATATGCGATAATATATATACCTTACCAGGATATAACATATTTAGAGCCGATAGGCAAAGTCATGGTGGCGGTGTTGCTATATTTTTGAAATCTGGACTACATGCGACTGTTAAATGTATGTCATCACAAGGTGACAGCATTGAATACCTATTTCTAGAAATAAACTGTTATTCAAATGAGAAGATGCTGATTGGCTGTGTTTACAGGCCCCACAACAATATACCATATGACATGCTCCTATCTTGTATCGAAACAATCTCGTTTTCTTACAACAATATAGCTATAGCTGGTGACTTTAATAGCAATATATTGTCTGAATCTCATTTTTCCAGTTCGATGGAGCTGTTGGGCTTAGTACCAACTAACACTTCTGTGCCCACCCATTTTACGAGTCATTCATCCAGCCTTCTGGATATATTTTTTGTTAACAATGTTGCAAATGTTTTGTTTTATGACCAACTTGCTGCACCTGGTTTTTCTAAACATGACCTACTGTTTCTAACATATAACTACGTCATGACCTATCAAGACAACAGAATTACCTACCGCGATTTTAAGAAAATAAACTACAATTTACTGAATCACCTTACTGATGAAGTACCGTGGGACTCAATTTATCATTTTGACTCTGTGGATGAACAAATATCATTTGTTCAAAATCATATCTGTTCAATATACAATCGATGTGTTCCAGAGAAAACAATAACAATTAAATATTCACAACCACCTTGGTTTAACCAGCGAATAAAAACTTTGATTGATGAAAGAAACTTTTCATATAGACGTTGGAAACGTTTTAGAACCTCACAACTACATGAACATTTTAAAAATGCTAGAAGAGCTGTTGGAAAGTGTATAACTGAGGCAAAGACATTGTATTTTCATAATAAATTTCAGAATGCTGTTAATAGTCGCTCTAAATGGAATGAGATACGAAAAATTGGCGTTGGAGAAAAACGCAATACTCAGCTGGAACCCAACATGAACATAAATGAACTAAATGAGAATTTTGTTTCAATAAACACTGTCTATCCTACTGAAAATATATATGAAAATATGTGCATGGTAGCTGTTGAAAATCCTTTTTCCTTTCGCTGTGTAAATGAAACTGAGGTTCTACACAGCATTCTGTCCATTAAATCTAATGCGATCGGAACTGATGAAATAAATCCACGATTTATTAAAATAATTGTGCCAAAGATTCTGCCATATTTAACATATATATTTAACACTGTTCTAACTAAATCCACTTTTCCGCTTGAATGGAAACATGCAAAAATTGTACCTATTCGCAAATCAAAAAATGAGTACCGTCCCATCGCCATTTTACCATACCTGTCTAAAGCACTGGAACGCATAATGGCTAACCAAATTGAGCATTTTCTGAAATCTGAAAATTTGTTATCTAACTGGCAATCTGGATTTAGAAAGAAAAGAAGTTGTACCACTGTTCTGATTGATGTAATTGAAAACCTTCGTCAAAGTATGGATAACGGAATGATATCCTTTCTCCTTCTTTTGGATCACAGTAAGGCCTTTGACACTGTAAACCATAATATTCTTGTCCTAAAACTTATGAAATTATTTAATTTCTCCGAGACGTCTTGCAAGCTGATATCATCATATTTGACGCAAAGATCGCAGTCTGTTTTTTATAACAATAGTTGGTCTAACTCTCTGAATGTCCTTAAAGGAGTACCTCAAGGTTCTATCCTTGGCCCTCTTTTATTTTCCATGTATATAAATGATCTGCCTGATGTGCCTGCAACATCTAAAATCCAAATGTATGCTGACGATGTCCAACTTTACACATACTGCAAACTGAAAGATATCCAAACCTGTGTGTCTAACATAAATATTGATTTAGACTTAATACATTGTTGGGCTGTTAATAATGCATTATGTTTAAATCCATCCAAAACCAAACTGATTCTGATAAGTAAAAGAAATGTGACAATAACTGATGATCTCGTTGTGAAAATTGGTAACTCTGTAGTGAATCTTGTACAAGTAGCCACAAATTTAGGATTGACTTTTAATTCAACCCTAACGTGGACAAATCACATTAATGCAACAGTTGGCAAAGTACGTGGGATGCTGCGAAATTTATGGACTGTTCGCTTGTCAACTCCTTTTCACATCCGAATGTTACTTGCAAAAAGTTATTTAATTCCCACACTGTTATATGGATGCGAGATATTTGCGAATTGTGATGCAGACACCAGTAGAAAGCTTAATGTTGCTTACAATGATATTGCAAGATATGTGTTTAACAAAAGTCGACAAGCTCGTATATCACAATTTACATACCAAATATTTAACTTAACTTTTTCAAACTTACTGAAGGTCAGATGTCTACTTCTTCTGCACAAGGTAATCTACACAAAAGAACCTGAATACCTACACAAACATCTGAAATTCGCCAGATCCAACCGTGGCCTAAAACTCATTCAACCACGATTTGCCACACAAACCTCTGAACGACAGTACATTGTACATAGTACGCGTCTCTGGAACAACCTACCTCCAAACATACAGAGCATAAGCAATGCAACTTCATTCAAAAATGAGCTATTTAAATTTTTTAAATGAACTACGAATTATTTTTCTTTAAATGTCCTTAATATTTACTACTATAATTTAAAATGTTAAGATTAGTTAATATCCTTTTAAAAAGAATAATCATTATTTTATATACTCTATTGCGAATCAGCACATTAACATATAAGATATAATCTTGTTGTGCTGGTGTTACACTCAATAAACAAACAAACAAAAAAAATGAAAACAGAACAAGGTGGGCCTGTGCTAATCAAATTATTTAAATTGGATCTTCAAGGTCTCTTACAAAAGTCCAAATTATAGAGTTGAGTTATTTAATTGACACCGAAGGAAGGTTGGGTCGCACACAAATTGGTCTTAAAATGACATAGTTTTGGCCATTAGTGCAAAATTTTGTCGTATGAGCAAGATGTGAAATATTTGAGTTAATAGTTGTAGTCTTCCAAGGATTTGTAGGCAACAACTTTTCTAAGAATGTTGTAAACCTTAGCCCATGGGCACCACACAGGCTGGAACTTTGAGCTCCGACTTGTGTGGTGTCTATCGTTATCACGGGAAGCTTAGCTGATAGCTACCGGGCGCAACCATAGATTGCGGATGGTGGAAAGCTCCGTTTTTATGCGGAGTAGCTGCAAATGCGGCCGCAGGCAGTCAGCAATTTTCGAGAGGAGAGTCTCAGTGAGTGGCTCTTAATTAAATACTGGCGAGTTATTGGCGCCTTCAAATAACCAATGGCGAACATCAGCATCTGTTTCCAGGTTGGGGGCAGATGGAGGCGAGCGTCGGATCCAGTAACCCGCCCCCGGAATCCCATGAGAACTACTATGAGAAACAAAGGTATAGTAATAACGGACCGCCCCAACGTTGAGAATATTCACAAAGACACATGGCTGTCACCCGTTCAAAACACGGGGAACCAAATTGATCACGTTGTGATAGATGGATGGAATTCCTCCAGCATGTTAAATGTACGATCGATCCGTGAAGCGAATATAGAATCGGATCATTACCTTGTTGCAGCAAAGTTTCGCAACCGTTTGGACATGGCGAGGAAAGTACGATGTGACACTTCACGGATGATGGACATTGAAAAGCTGCAAACACAACAAATGGCAGCGGCATACTCCACTCGACTGACTCACTCAAGTGCTTGATGAAAGCACTCCTTGTTCCGATGATATTGGTTGCCCAAAAAGCAATTGTGGATTTTTCTTATAGTCGGCGTTGACAAATTTTTTCACAGCTTGTGACTCTGTAATTGCATTCTTTCTTTTGTCAGTTATCAGCTGTTACTTTTAGCTTGCTTTAGAAAAAAAGTGTAAAAAAAGTATATTTGATTAAAGTTCATTCTAGGTTTTATTAAAAATGCATTTACTTTCTTTTAAAAAACCCGCAATTACTTTTTGGGCAACCCAATATAATGGCGCAGTGACAAACTATTGTCCACTCCATGGAAAATGCCGCGAAATTCGTACTTGGGTACCAGAAGCCTCCTCCAAGAAACCCATGGTACGATCAAGAGTGTCGAGATGCTACTGAAGCCAAGAATGTGGCATATAGAGCAACCCTACAATCAGTAGCAACGCGCCTGATGAAGGAGAGGCATCGGGAGAAAAGTACAGAGGAGAAACATCTATTCCGCAGAAAGAAAAAGGAAATGTAAAGACGTGAGTGTGAGCGAATTGAGATGTATAGGAGTCAGAACGAAGTCCGGAAATTCTACCAAAGAATTAAACATCAAACGGATGGCATTGGTGCAGGCAGAGACAAAGAAGGAAATCTGGTAACTGACACAGATAACATGCTGTGGATATGGAATTTTACCCAATTACTAGTGTCCGACGATGGCGGCGAAGAGGATACTGCAGAACCAATTCCTGATGATGGAATAGAGTGTTTACCTCCTAGTCCGAATGATGTCCAAGTAGCAGTGACCCGACTAAAGAACAACAAGGCAGCAGGAGCCGACGGGTTACCCGCTGAACTATTTATCACCAGAGGCGACACGCTGATAAGGCATATGCATCAGCTTATCTGCGCAATCTGGCTAGAAGAACGCATACCCGTTTGATTGGAATCTCAGCATACTAAGTCCCGTACACATGAGAGGATACAAAACGGATTGTGCCAACTACAGAGGAATAAGTCTGCCAACTAAGTTTTAAGCTCAATGATAAAGGGCCTCCGTTTTATAGCCGAGTCCGGACGGCGTGACACCTTAGTGCGATACCTTTTTGGAGAGAAGTTTAACATGGCATAGTACCACCGCTGAAAATTTTTTGCTAATCGTCTCGCCAGTATTCGAACCCAGGCGTTCAGCGTCACACGCGGACATGCTAACCTCTGCGCTACGTTGGCTTAGACATTATTAGCCCCTAAAAGTCTCAGCTTGTATTCGGTGGGGCTGAGTGCACCAGAACTTGATTTCCATCAAGTTTTGTACATGTGCTTGTTTTTTGCCCAAACACGAACTCTATTTATCTTAAGATGTTACATGTAGCATAAGCTGCAGAAAACATGTTGTTTTGGGATTGGCGCTACACCAAAAGCAATTTCGATGATGATGATCACCTTCAACCTCCAATGTAGACCCATGAGGTTTATCTTTCATTTATTATTTCAAAGAAATCAGAATTGGTTAGTTCTTTGAGGCTTTGATGCTGTTAGCTTAGTTCTTCTTTGCATCAAATTTTTATCCAGGCCATAGAACTATTAACCATACAGGCATCCTTAGTTGTGTGTGTGGGAGCTATTTCAAACAATCAACACTGTTGGCAACCCTTAAGTAATAATTAATATAATGGCAACCAATTAATATTTTTGTTATTGTCCGTGTATTCATTTCACATAACGCGCTTGTCTTGTCACTGCTTAATATCAGATTCCCCATGGAGATCATGGTTTTATTGTTGTTGTTGTTGTTTTCCAAATACAATATCTGTGATATGATAACCTTGTTGTCCCTGCAGTTGTTGTACATGTCACTCATATGGATATGTTAATGACAACATTAATGTCGCACAGTGGGCCAAATGGCAAAAAAATTGGAAATAAGTCTACAACTTTTTATCTGTTGATTTTAGCCATACAAAATGTTCTAGACATTTGTAGAGGAGGACATAGGCTTTCAGAAAAGTGCTGTTGTTGGTCCATATCTTTAATACAGGGTGAGCTACAGGGTGTCAAAGTTGACCACTTTTGACTTCTCCAAGCTTCTGGGGGCCATAACTTTTGATCTACTCAACCGATTTACATGATTTAGGACTCTAGAGAAAGAGCTTGACAAGATCTAAAAAACTTATGCATAAAGTACCATGCCATCGTGTACTGTTAAGGAGTTATGAATTGTTTAATTTTAAAATATGAAAATTTGGCCTTGGTTTTTTTCAGTGTTTTTTTAATAACTCCGTCAATTTTAAAGCTATAAACTTCATACTTCACACAAATTATGCCAGCATATGTGTGCATAAAATACAAAAGGAATCACGTGAATATCTTTGGCGGTTTAAAAATGGCATCGTTTTCAATATGAAAAATATTTTTTTTGTCAAAAAATTGCAAAATTTTTCAAAAAAGATACTCCCATTTCCTTTAAGTTTTCGCAAACTTTGGCCGTCAAAGCATTATCATTTCTTTCCATTTTCACAAAGTCGAGGTATTAAGAAAAGTTTTAAGTGCTAATTTGGCTAATTTCGATATCAAACAACACCGTTATCTTAAGACCAAAATGGCCAATTTTTTTACTAAACTTCAAAAGTTTCTCACTGGAAAAAAAGTTCCACGGGGATTTTTTCGCTTTTTTTGAACTTAAATGAAAGCTTAAAATGTTCCCAACATTTTAAGGTATGTCTCGCCATATCCTAGCCATAAATGAGATCGTAGCGATCAAAATACTGAAAAAAGTCAATTTTCAAGTAGTGCTATATTCATTGCTAAAAAACAAGTATTACGTCACATTTTATTGCAAAGATGTTAAATAAACTTTTATTTGGTAACACTTCTTCTACAAAACACAAAAAGAATCATGGAAATATCTCTATTCTATTCCATTTTATGGAACCGGCAATAAAAAAGTCAATTTTTCAAAAAAGTCGAATTTCCCAAATTTTGTTTTTGTTGTCCTAATTGCACATGACACACTATAGCCATATTTACGCAACATACCTTATCGTAAAGGAAATTTTCATACCTTTCCAACGATGTATAAAACATTTCTCAACTCGGATTCTATCTACTCTAAAATTCATTTACACTTCATTAAACTCTATATAAAAATGTCTATTTGTGAAATGGAACCTTATATGGGGCCTACACTAAAACATTGATAGATTTGCCCAGGGTTTACAATACAAATGTGTTAGAATAAAAAAAGGTCTCCTGCCAAAGTTTAAAAAAATTGGAATAAAAATATGTGTTTTAGAGCGAAAACACTTCGCATCGGCGTGCGTTTGTATAGTACCTACATCTATTTTTAATGTAAGCTGATGATTTTTGAATAAAAAGTAACCTAGAAATATACCTGCATATATATATATATTTGTGTTAAGATTTGATGCAGACAAATGTTACCTGTTTCGCTATGTCGAATGCCCAGGAAATCCACCGTATCAATGAATGTGAAAAAACCTACCCATAAAAAATTCATTGTCATTTTTTTTAACCAAATTCGAGTCCAGGTAAATAATTATAGAAGAGTAAGTAAAAAGAGGCACTTTGGACCCCTTTTTACGATTGCGTCTGATACCTGAAATGGGTCATTAATTGTGAATATATTGCATAAATATTTGAACAAAATCCAAATTTTCTTCATTATATTTTGTAGAGGCGTAAAGGACATTTATAAGTTATGGAAGTCATACTGAAGTATTCCACTCTTTCGAAAATTGTATGGGACATCAAAAATGATTCCAAATCATACACGGAGTCATTTAAGGAACTTGTTTACACTTTGGACCACATATATGGAATAAGGCTAAATAAAGACGCTTTAGACAAACTTGAAAAATTCTACAAATCATTTGAGAGAAGGTTGCCAGAATGTTCATTCGCAAAAATCAAGTTTTTCAAAATGTATGAGAAGTGGCTGAAATCGGATCTACTTATTGAAATTAAACCGCTGATTCCCGGCCGGCCTAGCAAAGCATACGACGAAGTTACGGAGAAAACCAAAAAGAAAAAACAAGAGGAACTATTGGCGGCACATCCGCCAAATTTAATAAAAGATACGTTCAAAACAGCATTGTTAAAAACACAACCAAAAAATGTTGGACGAATTGTCGATGTTTTACCATTAGCATCTCCGAAAAGGGTAAAGAGAATGGTAGAAAGTATTCCAACTCCAAAATCGACTACAGAATTCACGGAGGAAGATGCACTGGCCCTGATTTTGAACCTAGGCCTCTCAAGAAACAAATACTCAACAATGAGGAAGGCTCTTCGTGAAAAAGGATGGGGTTGTTTACCCTCAAAACATAAATTGTACAACACCAGGACGAAAATGGTGCCATCAAATATATACGTGGACGAATTAAAAGCAAGAGTGAAACTTGCTGATCTTGTTGAAAATACAGCTGTTAGAATTATTTCTAATTTTACTGAAGAACAGTTGAACACATGTAATAATTCCGAAGTGGTTTTGATCAGCAAATGGGGTTGTGATGGATCATCTGGATTTTCCGAATATAAGCAACAAACAGAAATAGATACCAACTTCGCATCAATTTTCATGGCATCATTAGTACCATTGAGAATGAGATTGTACAAGGACCAATCTTCATCATCGAAAGAAAATGCATTTCAAGATATATGGATAAATAGAACACCTGGGTCAAAATATTTATGTCGCCCAATTCGGTTTGAGTATACAAAGGAAGACCGGAACACAACACGATCTTTGGTGAACGAAATAAAGGAAGAAATTGCTGCATTACCCATGATTGTTATAAACCAATTGGGAAGAAATATAAAAGTTTCGTTTCAACTACAACTCACTATGATCGATGGAAAGGTGGCAAACGCATTAACTGGCGTTATGTCCAATTGGAGATGCAATATTTGTGGCAAGAAGAATGGGCAATTCGAGGACAAGTCTGATGAAAATTTAGTAAACGAAAATGCGCTCAATTTCGGTATTTCGCCCCTGCACTGTAGAATTCGATTCATGGAGTATTGTTTGCATTTATCGTATGACCTTAAATATCGGACTAGCCCTGGAAACCGCGATGTCTCTGCTAGAAACAACCAAGATCTTCACAAAATGAGGCAGGAAGAGAAGAATCGAATCCAGTTGGAGTTTAAACAAAAGGGACTTATAATAGATAAACCTCTTTACGGATACGGAAGCACAAATGATGGCAACTCGGCAAGGCGGTTTTTTGAGGACCCCGTATCGACATCTAAAATAACCGGTCTTGATGAACACTTGCTAAGACGATTCAAAGTGATTTTGGCTGTAATCAATAGCAAAAAGATGATAAATTCAACCAAATTTGAAGCTTATAGTAATGACACAAAAAACATTTTATCTGATTTATATTCGTGGAAAGCTTTAACACCGACAGTACATAAAGTCTTACATCATGGCAAGGAAATTGTGGAATACAACATACTTCCGTTAGGAGAACTTACAGAAGAAGCTCAGGAATCCCGTAATAGAGATGTTAAACAGTTCCGGCTTTTCAATACCCGAAAGAGCACCAAATTTAACCAAAATTATGATTTACTTCAATATTTATTGTTATCGTCTGATCCGGTACTATACAGCATCAGAACTAAATGGCTACCAAAAATATGTGACGATATAGATAAGGACGATCCCGATGCCATTCAAATTAAAGAGCTTTTAAATTTTGATACCTTAGATTATTTGGTAGAGAATAAAATCAAATAATACAAAACTAAAATGCTTTTTTATTTTGGGAGTAGCTAATATACATATAAACGCACGCCGATGCGAAGTGTTTTCGCTCTAAAACACATATTTTTATTCCAATTTTTTTAAACTTTGGCAGGAGACCTTTTTTTATTCTAACACATTTGTATTGTAAACCCTGGGCAAATCTATCAATGTTTTAGTGTAGGCCCCATATAAGGTTCCATTTCACAAATAGACATTTTTATATAGAGTTTAATGAAGTGTAAATGAATTTTAGAGTAGATAGAATCCGAGTTGAGAAATGTTTTATACATCGTTGGAAAGGTATGAAAATTTCCTTTACGATAAGGTATGTTGCGTAAATATGGCTATAGTGTGTCATGTGCAATTAGGACAACAAAAACAAAATTTGGGAAATTCGACTTTTTTGAAAAATTGACTTTTTTATTGCCGGTTCCATAAAATGGAATAGAATAGAGATATTTCCATGATTCTTTTTGTGTTTTGTAGAAGAAGTGTTACCAAATAAAAGTTTATTTAACATCTTTGCAATAAAATGTGACGTAATACTTGTTTTTTAGCAATGAATATAGCACTACTTGAAAATTGACTTTTTTCAGTATTTTGATCGCTACGATCTCATTTATGGCTAGGATATGGCGAGACATACCTTAAAATGTTGGGAACATTTTAAGCTTTCATTTAAGTTCAAAAAAAGCGAAAAAATCCCCGTGGAACTTTTTTTCCAGTGAGAAACTTTTGAAGTTTAGTAAAAAAATTGGCCATTTTGGTCTTAAGATAACGGTGTTGTTTGATATCGAAATTAGCCAAATTAGCACTTAAAACTTTTCTTAATACCTCGACTTTGTGAAAATGGAAAGAAATGATAATGCTTTGACGGCCAAAGTTTGCGAAAACTTAAAGGAAATGGGAGTATCTTTTTTGAAAAATTTTGCAATTTTTTGACAAAAAAAATATTTTTCATATTGAAAACGATGCCATTTTTAAACCGCCAAAGATATTCACGTGATTCCTTTTGTATTTTATGCACACATATGCTGGCATAATTTGTGTGAAGTATGAAGTTTATAGCTTTAAAATTGACGGAGTTATTAAAAAAACACTGAAAAAAACCAAGGCCAAATTTTCATATTTTAAAATTAAACAATTCATAACTCCTTAACAGTACACGATGGCATGGTACTTTATGCATAAGTTTTTTAGATCTTGTCAAGCTCTTTCTCTAGAGTCCTAAATCATGTAAATCGGTTGAGTAGATCAAAAGTTATGGCCCCCAGAAGCTTGGAGAAGTCAAAAGTGGTCAACTTTCACACCCTGTAGCTCACCCTGTATTAAAGATATGGACCAACAACAGCACTTTTCTGAAAGCCTATGTCCTCCTCTACAAATGTCTAGAACATTTTGTATGGCTAAAATCAACAGATAAAAAGTTGTAGACTTATTTCCAATTTTTTTGCCATTTGGCCCACTGTGTGTCGTCATGATTTCTTACACATGTCAAACATTCGTGGCACAAACGGCTGTACGAAAACTTTTTTCTGTAATGGTGTTGAACTGACACCGTCTGACAACACCCGCACTTTTGGTCGCGAAAACGGTGGCAAAAGATGGTAAATTTTTAATCATATATAAACATGACAAGCAATCATAAACATTCAAGTGGCATGCATGCACACGGTATGCAATAGAGTGGGTAATATGATCAGAGCTAAAATTTTAATTTTGTTTTACTAAAGAAAAGATATCCACTAGTAGCGAGTAGAGTGTAATGTAATCTCTTATGCATGCAACAACATAATAATTGCTCTAATACCTTGGTTTTATATCCACCACCATTGGGAGGGTGGTATACTAATATAGTCAATCCGTTTGTAACACCTCGAAATATTAAATCTGAGAACCCATAAAGTATATATAATCTGGATCATCTCGACATTCTGATTCGAGCTAGCCATGTCCGTCCGTCCGTCTGTCGAAATCACGATAGCGGTCGAAAGAGTAAAGCTAGCTGCTTGAAATTTTGCCCAGATACTAAATATTGATGTCGGTCATTGGGGATTGCAAATGGGCCATATCGGTTCAGATTTGGATATAGCTCCCATATAACCCAATTTCGCTATTCGACTTCTTGAGCCCCTGGAAGCCTTAATTTTCATCCGATTTTGTTGAAAGTTTGCACATAGTGTTCTCTTATGACTTTCAACAACTGTGCCAAGTACGTTCCGAATCGGTCTATTACCTACTATAGCCCCCATATATACCGATCTCCCAATTTGACTTCTTGAGCCCTTACCAGCCGCAATTTTTATCCGATTTGGCTGAAATTTTGCATATAGTGTTTTGTTATGACTTCCAACAAGTGTGCCAAGTACGCTCCAAGTAGGTCTATAACCAGATAAAGCTCCCACATATAACCAGTATCCATGGGGGTGGGTTCCAAAGATAAGAGCCGGCCCAAAATTGGCCCGCTTTTACTTGTTTATTTCGCATAATATCATAATCGGTCTCTAAGTCCAATGGTTTTTATACGATCCGCCATAGGATAGGGATATACTTATTTCTTCATTCTGTTTGTAACTACTCGAAATATTCGTCTGAGACACCAGCAGGTATACATATTCTTGATCGTCGTGACATTTTATGTCCGTCCGCCCGTCCGTCCGTCCGTCTGTCCGTCAAAAGCACGCTATCTTTCGAAGGAGTAAGCTAACCGATCTGGGGTCTTGACTTCTTGAGCCTCTAGATGGGGCAATTCTTATCCGATTGGAATGAAATTTTGCACGTGGTGTTTTGGTAGCACTTCCAACAAACTGCGCTAAGTATGATTCAAATCGGTCCATGTTTTGATATAGCTGCCATATAAACCGATCTGGGGTCTTGACTTCTTGAGCCTCTAGAGGGCGCAATTCTTATCCGATTTGAATAAAATTTTGCACATAGTGTTTCACTTTCACTTTCACTTCCATCAACTGTGCTAAGTACGGTTCAAATCGGTCCATGTTTTGATGTAGCTGCCATATAAATCGATCTTGGGCCTTGACTTCTTGAGCCTCTAGAGGGCGCAATTCTTATCCGATTTGAATGAAATTTTGCACGACGTGTTTTGCTTTTACTTCCAACAACTGTGCTAAGTATGGTTCAAATCGATCCATGTTTTGATATAGCTGCCATACAAACCGATCTGGGGTCTTGACTTCTTGAGCCTCTAGAGGGCGCAATTCTTATCCGATTTGAATGAAATTTTGCACGACGTGTTTTGCTTTTACTTCCAACAACTGTGCTAAGTATGGTTCAAATCGATCCATGTTTTGATATAGCTGCCATACAAACCGATCTGGGGTCTTGACTTCTTGAGCCTCTAGAGGGCGCAATTCTTATCCGATTGGAATGAAATTTTCCACGTGGTGTTTTGGTATCATTACCAACAACTGCGCTAAGTATGGTTCAAATTCGTCCATGTTTTGATATAGCTGCCATATAAACCGACCTGGGGTCTTGACTTCTTGAGCCCCTAGAGGGCGCAATTCTCATCCGATTTGGAAGATATTTTGTACAACGGCTTCTCTCATGACCTTCAACATACGTGTCTAATATTTCGCGGAGTTACAAACAGAATGACGAAATTAGTATACCCCCATCCTATGGTGGAGGGTATAAAAATTAAAATTCACAAAAATCAAATTCCATAGAAAAGTCTTTCAAAATTTGAATTTCATAGAAAAGTTGGTTAACATTTGATTTTGATGGATTTTTTTTATAGAAATTTGATAATCACAAATTAAATTGGTTTGGCATAGCATAACTTGATTATATGAAAAATTTTTTAGAAAATTAAAATATTACCGAAAAATTCCCAAAATTTGGATTAAAGCCGAAATATGACCTCTATAGCAAATTTCGTCCAAATTTCAAATCTCATATCAACTTTGAATTGAGGTTACTCCATGATGGCGACGTGATACCACATTGCACGGGACAAAACTTGCTATTTTCTAGGCCAGATATATGTATGTATAACAGCCTACGTTTCAACGCAATGGGGATGTCATTACCTGCTTTAATGTTTTCAAAAATCATAATGAAGATATAATTAAATTTATTCATATTAAAATATGCCTCCAGCATATTTTCATTATTTATTAAGTAACAACAAAAAGTGGCTGAAAGTTGTTTGAAAGAGAGGTGGCAAGCAATAACGCCCAATAATTCGAAATGTAATCCTCCACGGAAAGCCAAAATACATACATATACTACATTTCATGCAGATCTTTTTTTGCTATTTTTGGTCTTTAATATCAATGACCACATGTGGTCAAGTGATTGTCAGTGGTTTGCAAATAATATTCCATACTTTATATGCGAATTAAAGACATATGCATGAGAACGAATAATAAGAGAAAGGACTTTGTCCAGTTTCGGATGAGAATTTTATGTTTAAGGATGTGTGTGTTTGTGTCTTTGTATGTGCGTGTGAGTAAGTAGACCACCAAAATGTACACACGTAGGGTAATTTGAGCATTTCTTTGTGTCCTTTTACCAAATAGAAGAGATCCATTCAGAATATTTGTCATCATATTAAACGAGCTCTCACACCAACACACTTCTCCACACACACACACACACACACACACACGCACACGTATGAACTCTCTCTAATCTGCGTGTAAAACAGAAATGAATGTAAATGTTGAATAATTTTATACACAATTTAAACGAAATGTTATCATTGCTGCTGTTGTCCTGCTTGCTGTACTTGTCCTTTTTCCACACACACAGAGACACTCACATATTCGCACATGGGTGGACACATAACAAGAATATCGAAAACATCCGTGTGTCGCCAATTTAATCGATGTGACTGGCAGCGGCAAGCACAGCATGCTCAAACGCCCACACTCGATTCCAGTATGGGATATTCACAAAGCAAATGAGTGATCCTCGGTGGCGTTCTTACAGTTCAATTTAGAATGTCCTCAAGCGAAACAATGACCAAACTGAGAGGCTTGAGTACTTCCATATATTTAATTAACTACGCTTAACCCATGAACTCATTGTCCATTAATAGGTTAAGCTCGAAGATAGGGTATATTGGACTATATATTGATATAGCCCCATACCTGCCGATCGGCCGATTTAGGGTCTTAGGCCCATAAAAGCCACATTTAGTATTCGATTTCGCTGAAATCTGAGACAATGAATTGTGTAAAGCCACTCGATATCCTTGCTCAATACGGTCCATATCAGTCCAGTTTTGGATACAGCTGTCATATAGACCGATCTTTCGATTTAAAATCTTGTGCCCATAAAAGGCGCAGTTATTGTTTAACTTCGCTAAAATTGGAGACAGTAAGTTATATTAGGCCCCTCCACTTCCATGTTCAATTTGGCCAGATCGGTTCAAATTTGGATATAACTGCCCTATAGGCCAACATCTCGGTTTAAGGTCTTGAGCCCATAATTAGCGCATTTATTGTCCGATTCCATTTAGGATAGTGAGTTGTGTTAAGTGCCTCGACATCTTTCTACAATTTGGCTCAGATCGGTTCAGATTTGGAAATAGCTGCCATTTAGACCGATCTCTAGATTTAAGGGCTTGACCCATAAAAGACGCATTTATTGTCCAATTTTGCTTAAATTTGAAACAGTAGGTTATGTGGGGCCTCTCCACATTCTTGTTTAATTTGGTCCAGATCGGTTCAGATTTGGATATAGCTGCCATATAGGCCAACCTCTGGATTTAAGGTCGCTTATTTATTGTTCAATTTCATTGAAATTGTTGTGTTAGGCTCCTCGACATCCTTGTTCAATACGGCCTAATGCGATCCAGATTTGGATATAGCTACCATATATACCGATCCTCCGATTTAAGGTTTTAGGCCCATTAAAGGAGAATTTTTCAACTGATTTTGCTAAAAATTAGGCACAATAAGTTGCGTTAAGTCCCTTTATATTCATACCTAGTATGGTCAAAATCTGTGTATATTTCGATATAACCACCATATAGACTGATTTAAGGTTTTAGGTACATAATAGGGGAACTTATTAAACGATTTCACTGAAATTTAGTACAATAAGTTCCGATAGGCGCTCCGAGTATGGTCAAGATTGGGATATATTTGGATATGGCTGTCATGCCTACAGAAATTTTCACAGATTGTGATATTTTCACAGATTGTGAAATTTTCACAGATTGGTCTGGAAGGAAACATAGGCTATATACTGTTTTTAAATCGGGTAAGGGGGGGCGGACCCTCCCCCTTACCCCAAAAGTATTACCCAAAAATAAAAGTGGACCGATCGGGACAATGTTAGATTCAAATTAAAGGTATTCAAGAGTAGAGTACGAATTTCATAATAAAAGTTGGGTCCAAGGGGGGCCTATTTGACGATCATGACAAGGTATTCGGGAGAAGATAACGAATATGGTCAGGAATTAGGAATATAATTTATTGATTTATAACGGAAGGGGGTGTACCCTCCACAGTTACCCCAAAAACACCACCCAAAATCAAAAGTGGACCGATAAGGACAATATTGGTATCAAATATTGGTATCAATATTGGTATCAATATTGGTATCAATATTGGTATCAAATGATAACGAATCTGGCATACAAATTCATGTCGAAGTATAGGGGGTCACCCTACCCCCACAAAAACGCCCAAAATTGGCACATTAGCCAATCATGGATTATGGGACTCGGTTTGTTTGTTCCGTATAGACTGAAAAACGGCAGAACTGATTTTCTCGAAACTTTCGCATATTGTGTAAGTTGGTCTGAAAGGAAACATAGGCTATATAATTTTTCGGTATCGGAAGGGGGACGGACCATCCCCCTTATGCCAAAAATACAACCCAAAATCAAAAGTGGGCCGATCGGGACAATATACATATCAAATGAAAGGTATTGGAGAGTAAAATACGAATATCGTATTAAAATTCTCCCAAATAGACATATTGGACGTTCATTTCAATATGGGGCTCAAATGAAAGGTATTCGGGAGTAGATTTCGAATCTGGCATACAAAATCAGACCTAAGTATAGGGGGTCACATCACCCCTCAAAAACCCATTAGGCCCATTATGACTATATGATACTTTGCCGAAACCACTTTGCTTAAATTTCCATAGATTTTGTACGTTTGTCTGGAAGGAAACATAGGCTATATAATTTTTAGATATCGGGTAGAGGTGGACCGTCCTCCTTACCCCAAAAACCCCACCCATATCCGAAAGTGGTCCGATGGAAACAATAAGGGTATCAAATGAAAGGTATTGGAGACCAGAAAATGAATATCTTATTAAAATTTGGGTCCAAGTACCCAGGGGGGCAATCAAACACCAACTCCCCTTTAATGAAATTTTAATGAAAACACTTCGTGCAAAATTTTGTAAAGATCTGACCAAAATTGTGGCTGCTATGGCCATAAAATTCTATATCGGATGAATGTTATATATGGGAGCTATATCTAAATATGGGCCGATTTTTTGCACACATATGAGGACGTTGAATAAAATACCCCATGCGAAATTTTGTAAACATCGGACCAAAATTGTGGCTTCTGCAGCCTTAACAGGCCAAATCGGATGAAAGATATATATGGGAGCTATATCTAAATCTGAACCGATATTTATGAAATTTAACACACTTTCGAGGACGTTGAATAAAACACCCCATGCCAAATTTTGTAAAGATCGGACCAAAATTGTGGCTTCTACAGACTTAAAAGGCCATATCGGATGATATGTAAGGGACCTATATCTAAATCTGAACCGATTTCGTTCAAAATCAATAGCATTCGTCCTTGGGCCAAAAAAAGAGACTTGTGCAAAATATTATGACAATGGGACAATAAATGCGACCTGTAACTTGATCACAAGAATACATGGACAGACAGACGGACTGTCGGTTGGGATTGTAAATGGGCCATATTGGTCCATGTTTTCATATAGCTGCTATATAAACCGATCTTGGGTCTTGACTTCTTGAGCTTCTAGAGTGTACAATTCTTATCCGATTGGAATTAAATTTTGCTGGACGTGTTTCGCAGACTGTGCCAAGTATGGTTCTAATCGGTCCATAACCTTATATAGCTGTCATATAAACGGATCTTGGGTATTGACTTCTTGAGCCTCTAGAGGGCGCAATTCTTATCCGATTGGAATGAAATTTTGCACGAAGTATTTTGTTATGATATCTAACAACTGTGCCACATATGATTCAAATCGGTACATAACCTGATATAGCTATCATATAAACTGATCTGGGGACTTGACTTCTTGAGCTTCTAGAGGGCGCAATTCCTACCCGATATTCCTGAAATTTAGCATGACGTATTTTATTATGACTGTCAACAACTGTGCCAAATAAGGTTCAAATCGGTTCATGACCTGATATAGCTGCCATATAAACCGATCTGGTATTTTGACTTCTTGAGCCTCTAGAGGTCGCAATTATTATCCGATTTGCCTGAAATTTTGTACGACGGATCCTCTCACGAACATCAGCATACGTTTTTATTATGGTCTGCATCGGTCTATAGCCTAATACAGCTCCCATATAAATCGATCTCTCTTTTTTACTTCTTGAGCCCCCAAAGGGCGCAATTCTTATTCGAATTGGCTGACATTTTATACAGGTCTCCAGCATATAATTTAGTTGAGGTCCGAACCGGACCATATCTCGATATCGCTCCAATAGCAGAGCAAATCTTTTCTTTTATGCTTTTTTGCCTAGGAACAGATGCCGGGAAAAGAGCTCGACAAATGCAATCCATGGTGGAGGGTATATAAGATTCGGCCTGGCCGAATTTAGCACGCTTTTACTTGTTTAAACTTTATTATTAACTAAAGATATAATGCCATAAGTCGCCCTACACAATTCTGCCTACGCTTAATCACCCCAATCATGGAATATCCCATATCTGAATTAGCTTTCTCTATAGCAGCAGCTACACCTTAGTGTGCTTTTCGTGTGCTAAAATAAATTTGAATGGAAATCGAGAAAAATGAATTAAAGCCATCATAATATAAATCATCCCACTGGCTTCAAGACAAAAAAAAAAGACTAACGTGAACGCACCTACAATTACAACAATATGCCGCTATATTGCGCCCACTTAAATCCCATTTGGCCTTTTTTGTGGCCAATTTATGTTTTACCGTTACACCATACTGGGCAGAAAAAAAGAACATCGAGTCATAATTTTTTTGGACTACTAATCCCATGAGAAATTTTAAATTTAGAAACAGATTTTTCAACATTAACCAAACCATAGAATTTGGCAACACGACAGCTTCTAGTGGGGGCTGTTTAAACGTCTCCCTCCCCATCTCTGCTTTTGGCCCAAGCACTTCTCACCTGAGCCTGCCATTTAGCGCTTGAGAGCCATAAAGCTCTTGGCAGGTATTGAAGCGTGGCATTGTTTTGGTGTAACGAAGATACACTTTTCGAGACAAATAAAACCCCAAACAGACTGTAAGGATGAAGTGCTTGGGGCAAGTGTCATTTGGGGAGTCATTGCTGCAACTGTTTGATAACTGGGGAAGTGTGGCAAAACTTCGTTTCATATTTATTGCTCTTCGTCTGGCTGTGTATTGTTTTTTAGTGTGTGTGTGTGGTGCCTTCGAGTGGTTGTGTGTGTGTGTGTGTGAGTGTACTGTTTGATTGAGTCACTGCCGTCGCCGACATCTACTTTTGTTTTGTTTTTGTTCGAAGACAATGTCTGTGTGCTTTTATGATTGGCACAATTGTTTTAAAGACCCTCCGTTACATCGCCCCCTCATTCACTTCGTTATGTCGTTGACCTCTATAAAGACTGCAAAAATTCCATTAAAATTTAAGTTCCTAAGTACTCAACTGCATTAGAGTGCATTACATCAGAGACGATTGAAAAGAGCATTCTGCAAATACTCGCACTACAACGTTTTGTGGCAGTACAAGGACTTATCCCAAATGTGGTGGCGAAAGTTTAGGGAATGATTAACAAAATGAGCAAGAAAAAACCTTGTTCAGCTTGTCCTCAAAGTAGACCTGCCTCCACGGCAAGCATTTCAGATGATATGATAATCTTTGGGGCAAATATATTTTTTAGCGTATTAAATTGGAAAATAGTTTTCAAAATGCAGATTCTATGAGATCAACAAGTCTAGCCATGCCGAACTTTGGATACCCACCAAACATGGATGTATTCATCATCCTATTTCATTGTAATTTGTGTTTGTTTGTCGGTTAGTTTGTTTGTTCCGTATAGACTCAAAAACGGCTGAACCGATTATCTTGAATTGTTCACAGATTGTGTAGGTTGGTCTGGAAGGAAATATAGGCTATATAATTTGTTGATAACGGGAGGGGGCGGACCCTCCCCCTTACCCCAGAAGTACTACCCAAAAATAAAAGTCGACCGATCGGGACAATGTGAGATTCAAATGAAAGATATTCAAGAGTATTGGGTCCAAGTACCTGGGGAGCCGCCCCCAGCCCCAAAACCCCTTAAAATAGGTTTATTTGGCCATCATGAAAATATGGGACTCAAATGAAAGGTATTCGTGAGTAGATTAAGAATATGGTCAGGAAGTAGGAATAGGCTTTATAATTTATTGATAACGGAGGGGGGCAGACCCTCCACTGTAACCCCAAAAACGACAGCCAAAATCAAAAATGGACCGATAAGGACAATACGGGTATCAAATAAAAAGTATGCGGAAGTAGATAACGAATCTGGCATACAAATTCATGCCGAAGTATAGGGGGTCACCCCACCCCCAAAAAAACGCCCAAAATTGGCACATTAGCCTATCAGGGATATATGGGACTCGGTTTGTTTGTTCCGTATAGACTGAAAACGGCAGAAACGATTTTCGCATATTGTGAAGGCTGGTCTGGAAGGAAACATAGGCTATATAATCTTTCGGTATCGAAAGGGGGACGGACCCTCCTCCTTATACCGAAAACACAGCCCAAAAATTAAAAGTGGACCGATCGTATCAAATGAAAGGTATTGGAGAGTAGAATACGAATACGAACAAAACTCCCCCAAACAGATATATTGGACGTTCATTTCTATATGGGGCTCAAATGAAAATTTTCATAGATTTTGTACGTTTGTTTGCAAGGAAACATATAAGCTTTATAATTTTAAGATATCCGGCGGACCCTCCCCCTTTTCCCAAAAACGCCACCCATATCCAAAAGTGATCCGATAGGCACAACAGGGGTATCAAATGAAAGGTATTGGAGACCAGAAAACGAATATGGCATTAAAATTTGGATCCAAGTACCCAGTGGGCAGCACGAATTCGATGTCCATATTTATGTCGAAATATCTGAGGTGCCATCCCTTCCCTAATGAGAACATTACCCTAAGGAAGAACATTACCACCAGAAACCGAGAACGGGCAAATCAATCACATCAATGAATGCTTTCCGATTCGAGTTTAAACTCAATGATTTATATATAGCCGAGTCCGAATGGCGTCTCGTGTTGCGATACCTCTTTGGGGAAAATTTTTTAAATTACCATGCATGGCATTGTTCCTCGCAAATGTCGCCAACGTTGAGAGGGGATAAACTCCGCTTTGTCCGATGTTTTCGCCAGGATTCGAACGCCTTCAGCGTCATATGCTACAATGGCACGAATTGGATATCCGCATTCAGGACGAAGTGTCCCCACCCTAAAAAGATATTAGATAGTTAAAGAAGGCACAGCGGAGCGGGCCTGGTTCGGCTAGTATTAAATAAAAACGAAATGAAAAACAAAACAAGTAAAAGTGCGCTGAGCTCTGCAGGGCCGAATCTTGGCTACCCACCACCATGATTTCCGCTTATAATGTACCCTTATTAAATGAGTTTGTGTTTGCATTATTTTTTTTTTGGCCTCAAGAAGTCATATCAGGATACCGGTACTTAGGCGGGCCTATATAACCATATTGAGCGATTCGGAAAATACATGGCACTGGTGTTATAAATCAGAAGATTGGCAAATTTGGGGCAAATTTCAGCCAAGTCAGGTGAAAATTTAGGCTTTTATGGGCTAAAGAAGTCAAAGTGAGGAATCGGGTTGTATATAGCCGAGTCTGTTTATAGACCCATTCAGATCATACTTGGCATGGATCATAACCGAAGTCATTGTCCCAAATTTCAGCCAAATCCGAGGAAAATAGAGGCTTTTACGGGCTCAAGAAGAAGTCAAATTCAGGGATCGGTCTGTATAGGGGGGCTATTAGCTGGACAGGGCCCACTCCGCTGCGCTTTCTTTCACTCTCTTATTTTATCTGAGCCCTATATAGGCACGGTGAGGACAAAAGTCCTGTTTGGTGGTGCTGGTACGGCCTTTCAGATATTTCTCCCCAAACTTTCTTACTTTTGAGCCTTAAACTGCTGTGGACCCCACTGCATCTGATTCGTGCTCTAGTCTCAAATACCTTTCATTTGCCCCTAATATTGTCATTATATATCTATATTTCCATTTGTAAACCAAATTTCTGTTTTCGAGTTATTATAAACAAACTTAATTTCGCTTAGATCCCCACCCATCTCCGAGATCAGGCTTTTTGAAAATTGGGTGAGGGAAGAGTCCGCCCATTAAAGTTTGCATGTTAGATCTACTTCATTATTTTGGTTTTGGTGGTGGATTGGAGAAGCCAAACCCTTAGCCCCGAAAGTAGATATCAGATTCATACTCTACTCCCAAAAACCACATTTGAGCTACATATTGCTATAGTCGGTGTATATGTGTGGTTCAGGGGAGGTTTATGAGATGAGTCGTCCCTGAAACACTTGGCCATAAAACAGATATCAGATTTAAGCCCCTTTTTGCCATAATCCACCTATATGTCCAATTTTAGGGGGTATGTAGGATAGGATGGCCACCCACGTGCTTAGCCCTAAAAAATATCAGCAACGAGCTCAACTGTAAAATTCCTTTTATTTGAGCCACAATTGCAATTATTTTAGGGGGAGTTTATGGGGTGACACTACCCCCAAACACTTGGCCTTAAAATTGCATATCGAATTCCTTTTTACTGCCAAATACCTATCATTTGAGCCCTATATTGCCATAGTAGGCAAACATGGCCATAGCTCCCATTTATATCTTCCATTCGATGGCCCTTTCATTTGATACCCATACTGTCCCAACAGGCGCCTCAAAAACCAAGGAATACATTTTTATATTAGTTTTTTACTATACCTTCGATTTGCTATCCATATTGTCGCAATCGGTTTAGATGTCCTGCTGGGGTGTTTTGGGGGTGGGAAGGCCCCTCAGACATCAAGGAATAAAATGTTATGTCAGATTTGTATTCTACTTTTAAATACCTTTCATTTGAAACCCATATTGCCCAAAACGGCAATAGTGTGCTGTTGGGTATTTTTTTTTTTTTTTTTTTTTGTTGGGGAGGGGAACCCCCCCCCCCCCCCCCCCCCTACACTAAAGGTGACATTTTTATGCCAAGTTCGTACTCTACTCTAAAATACATCTCATTTGATACCCATTATGCCTATAGCAGTTAAAGTGTCCTGTTGGGTGTTGGTGGTGTTTTAGGGGGTGGGGTGGTGTGGTGTTTTAGGGGATGGGGTTGTATGGTGTTTACGTACTCTACTCTTAAATACCTTTCGTTTGATACCCATATTATCCCAATCGGTAAACATGTCCGTTCGGGTGGGTTTTGGGATAGGGCGTCCCCCCAGGATATATGACCCTAAAATTGTATACCTATTTCGGTAATATACAAAATTTCCATTAAATCGGTGAACCCATCTCCGAGATCTGGCATTTTTGAAAATTTGGGTAAGGGCGAGGGTCCGCCCCCCTTCGGATATCAAAAAATTTAGTACTCCATTTTTACCAAGGGCTCAAACTCTACCATGTGTGAAAATTTCATGAAAATCGATTCAGCTGTTTTTGAGTCTATACGGAACAGACAAACAAACTAACAAACAAACAGGCAAAGCGCAACAATTTCACTTTTATATAATAGAAGATATCTGTTTACAGACCGATTGGGATCATACTTGACATGGATGTTGAAAGTCATAACTCAAGGCTTTGTTCCAGCCAAATCAGCCCATCCTATGGTGGTGGGTATGAAAAAAATGCACTGACTGTTGTTTATTCGGTGTTAACTTTTACATGTTTACTCTCACTTGTTTTTGCAACGCCCAAGACAACAACCAGAAATTCTTGCGCTGCTCCCAGTAGCGATGCTAGCAAGCAGCAGCAGCATTGGGTTGTGCAGTATTTCACAGACCCAAAAGCCATGATGACGGTACTCGCTACCATTTCTACCCCCATCTCCTGTGACATGTGATTACTTTACAAATCAGATTAGTGTTGTGTAGCCAAGACTGCAGCAGTAATTAACTTTGAAGCTAAGTTGTTTTTTTTTTTTCTTTTGCCCTGGGTTGGATACATCAGACAAAAAGTCTGCATGCAACAGTTTTTGTTGGAAAGTTCAAATCCCTCAGAGAGCAGAGGAAAAACCGGCATCTTCCTTATGGGCTGCCCCATCTCTTCGTTAGAATAGCGGAAATGTCAGTCCTCTCCACCATTGGAAAATCCTGAAGTGGATTTATATTCAAACACCCACATACCACAGCAGCTTAGATGCATGGTGCTTCTTTGGATTCGTTTTGGAATTATTATATACTTCAGCATGTTTTTCAGTTCTTAATTTTTTGTATTTGTATGTGTGTGTGTGTGTGTGTGTGTATGTGCACTAGACGTTAAACAGGAGAGGAAATAGCAAAGTACTCTACGCACAAGTGGTGTAACTTTTGAAAAATTTAAAGCAATTGGTTTAAGGTGGGGTGGTGGGAAAAGGACCATTCTTATGGTTCTTTAATTAATTGCATTCAATGTTTTGCTTGCTGCTCCGGCTCCTTGTTTTGTTTCTCTTTTCTCTTCTTATTCTTCTTCTTCTCCTTCTTAAGCTGGTGTGGCATGAATGAAAGACAAATTAAAACTGAAATGTTTGTGTTTAATGTCTCAAAAATAATTCAAGGTTTTTGCCGACGACGACACTGCCATGCCAAAGAGTAGCGAGAACAGTACACACTTTCAAATTAACTCTAAGGAAAATTTGCCGCTGTCGTTTTAGTTCGCCTTCATTTCGAATGTTGACAACTTGACATGAAAAGTAAAACAGTTTCGCAACTTTTTCGTGCAGTGTGTGGGGATGCGGTCAGGGTAGTATTGCTAGTGGCAGTAGTTTGTTTGGGGAGTTTCATGGTAAGTGGGCTGCTATTAACCAACCCCAATCACTGTAGCATAACAAGCATGTCGAATGTTGTTTTTCATTTTCTGACTCTGACTCTGAGGTCCATGTAAATAAGGGGAGCTGGTGAATGATTGTGCAAAGACGTGGATTGAGGTAAACGTCTATATTAACTTTTAACCACAGGGTTAGTTGTAATCACTGTTACCCACCCCATTTTGTTTTATACACCACCATAAAGTGGGTAAATGAGTTGTAAATGGAATCATGTTCTTGTTGAACAAAGTTTTGTATTCCCATTGAATAACAAAACGATCTAGCCGTATGGTAATCACACTTAGCCAAATTACAGAAAATTTACTTTTTGAGGTGTTTATCCCATTTGAGTAGAATGTTACTTGTGCCATGTTATCTAACATCTATGCCAAGTATGGCCAAATCGGCTCATAGCCTAGTATAGGTCCCTTACAAACCGATCTCTCGATTTGACTTCATGAACTCGAGCACAATATTTAGGAAGGAAGATTAGGGGTCTATACAACTCACCAAAGTAAATTTCAGCAAAATCGCATCATAAATACACAATTGATGTGTGAATATGTGACAGCTATATTCAATTATGGTGCGACATACTTCGCACGGACGACGAACAAAGGGGAAAATCGAAAAGAACTACTATGCCCTGTGAGAACGGGTAGAGATATCTCTTTTTGAAATTTTAAATGGTTAGAGCTGATGAGATCGTGCGGAAAATGTCAAGGCCCCAGGTTGGTCACCTTGGCATTTCGAATACAGATTAAAACAAGTAACGGATCCACCATGGATCGCATTTGTCGAGTTCTATGAGCGGTAACCCTTTTTAGGCAAAAAAAAAAGGATAAAAGAAAGGATTTGCTCTGCTATTAGAGCGATATCAAGATATGGTCCTGTGCGCACCACAATACAATTATATGTTGGAGACCAGCGTAAAATGTCAGACAATTCGAATAAGAATTTGGGGGCTCAAAAAGTAAAATAGAGAGATCGATTTATATGAGAGCTGTATCAGGCTATAGACCGATTCAGACCATAACAAATAGGTATGTAGATGGTCATGAGAGGATCCGTCGTACAAAATTTCAGGCAAATCGGATAATAATTGCGACCTCTAGAGGCTCAAGAAGTCAAGATCCCAGATCGGTTTATATGGCAGCTATAGCAGGTTATTAACCGATTTGAACTTTATTCGGCACACTTGTTGAAAGTCATAATAAAATACTTCACGCAAAATTTCAGCCCAATCGAATAAGAATTGCGCCCTATAGAAGTTCAAGAAGTCAAGTCCGCAGATCGGTTTATATGACAGCTATATCAGGTTATGGACCGATTTGAGCCATACTTGGCTCAGTTGTTGGAAGTCATAGCGAAACACGTCGTGCAAAATTTCATTCCAATCGGATAAGAATTGCGCTCTCTAGAGGCTCAAGAAGTTAAGATCCATGATCGGTTTATATGACAGCTATAACAGGTTATGGACCGATTTGAACTGTACTTGGCCCAGTTGTTGGAAGCCATAGCGAAACACGTCGTGCAAAATTTCATTCCAATCGGATAAGAATTGCGTCCTCTAGAGGCTCAAGAAGTCAAGATCCATGATCGCTTTATATGACAGCTATATCAGGTTATTGACCGATTTGAACCATACTTGGCCCAGTTGTTGGAAGTCATAGCGAAACACGTCGTGCAAAATTTCATTCCAATCGGATAAGAATTGCGTCCTCTAGAGGCTCAAGAAGTCAAGATCCATGATCGGTTTATATGGCAGCTATATCAGGTTATGGACAGATTGGAACCATAATTGGCACAGTTGTTAGATATCATAATAAAACACGTCGTGCAAAATTTCATTCTAATAGGATAAGAATTGCGTCCTCTAGAGGCTCAAGAAGTCAAGACCCAAGATCGGTTTACACGGCAGTTATATCAAAACATGGACCCATTTGGCCCATTTACAATCCCAACCGACAGACATACGGACGGACGGACAGAGGAATGGACATGGCTAGATCGAAATAAAATGTCACGATGATCAAGAATATATATACTATATGGGGTCTCAGACGAATATTGCGTTACAAACAGAATGACGAAATTAGTTACCCCCATCCTATGGTGGAGCGTATAAAAACTCTAAGAAAAATAAGAATAAAGATTTCTTAATAATTCTTTTTATACCCACCTCCGAAGCATGGGGGTATATTCATTTGTCATTCCGTTTGCAACAGATCGAAATATCCATTTCCAACCCTATACATTCTTGATCAGCGTAAAAATCAAGGACAATCTAGCCATGTCCGTCCGTCTATCTGTTGAAATCACGCGACAGTCTTTAAAAACAGAGATATAGAGCTGAAATTCTGCACAGATTCTGTTTTTGTCCATATGCAGGTTAAGTTCGAAAATGGGCTACATCAGACTATATCTTGACATAGTCCCTATATAGACCGATCCGCCGATTTTGGCCCATAAAATCCACATTTATTATCCGATTTTGCTGAAATTTGGGACAGTGAGTTGCGTTAGGCCCTTCCACAATTTCTTAAATTTTGCCCAGATCGGTCCAGATTTGGATATAGCAGCCGTATAGACCGATCTCTCGATTTAAGGTTTTGGGCCCATAAAAGACGCATATTTTGTCCGATTTTGTTAAAATTTGGCACAGTGGGTTATGCTATGCCCTTCAACATCCACAATTTGGCCCAGATCGTGTGAAGATTTGGATATAGCTGCCATATAGACCGATGTGTCGCGATTTAAGGTTTTGGTCCATAAAAAGCGCATTTATTGTCTGAAGTCGCCAAAATTTGGAACAGTGAGTTGAGTTAAGCTCTTCGTCATATTTTTGAAATATGGCAGAGACCGACGCAGATTTGGATATACCTGTCATATAGACCGATCTCTCGACTTAAGGTTTTGTGCCCATAAAAGGCGCATTTATTGTCCGATGCCGCCGAAATTTGGGACAGTGAGTTGTGTTAGGCTCTTTGACATTTTTCTGAAGCTTGTCCCAAATCGCTTCAGATTTGGATATAGCTGCCATGTAGACCGATATCTCCTTTTAATGTCTTGTCCCCATAAAAGGTGCATTTATAATCCGATTTCACTGAAATTTGACACAGTGACTTATGTTGAATTTTCGACATCATTGTCGTAAATGGTTCAGATCGGGTTATTTATAGATATGGCTACTTAAAAGACCAATATTTTGTTATACACAATTGAACAATGACTTGTACTTACTATAATTTGGTCCAACACGGAACATATTACGATATATCTGCTACGGGACATAAGGTATGCAATTTTCACCGGATTTTTACGAAAGGTGGTTAACATTTATACCCGAGGTGGTGGGTATCCAAAGTTCGGCCCGGCCGAACTTAACGCCTTTTTACTTGTTTTAATTATATATTTCTAGATATTTTTCTACCCATTCTTCGTTAATGGGTTAATTCATTTTACCCATATTCGTCCATTTGTTCACCACGTAGCCAAAATCACGATAGCGTTCGAACGAATGAGGCTATCCATGTGAAATTTTTCATAAACACTCTCTAGTGATGTAGGCTGTTGGCCATTGCAAATCTGTCATTTGGTTCAGATTGATTTTGGTTTCTAATGCTTAACAAATTTCAAATAAAGGGTGATTTTTTGAGGTTAGGATTTTCATGCATTAGTATTTGACAGATCACGTGGGATTTCAGACATGGTGTCAAAGAGAAAGATGCTCAGTATGCTTTGACATTTCATCATGAATAGACTTACTAACGAGCAACGCTTGCAAATCATTGAATTTTATTACCAAAATCAGTGTTCGGTTCGAAATGTGTTCAAATTTTGACAAATTTTGTTCAGCGATGAGGCTCATTTCTGGTTGAATGGCTACGTAAATAAGCAAAATTGCCGCATTTGGAGTGAAGAGCAACCAGAAGCCGTTCAAGAACTGCCCATGCATCCCGAAAAATGCACTGTTTGGTGTGGTTTGTACGCTGGTGGAATCATTGGACCGTATTTTTTCAAAGATGCTGTTGGACGCAACGTTACGGTGAATGAACACATTTCGAACCGAACACTGATTTTGGTAATAAAATTCAATGATTTGCAAGCGTTGCTCGTTAGTAAGTCTATTCATGATGAAATGTCAAAGCATACTGAGCATCTTTCTCTTTGACACCATGTCTGAAATCCCACGTGATCTGTCAAATACTAATGCATGAAAATCCTAACCTCAAAAAAATCACCCTTTACTTAAAAAATGTTTCGTATTACGTTCCTGAGTACGAAATTTGAAGCTATGCGAAAACTGAGCTTATTCAAAAAATGGATGTCGTACAAGTAGGAGAGATAAACCGATAAACAAGCATACCGATAGAGTAATGGTTAGGCGGAGATAACCATAGCTGCTATTCTCGCCAGGATTCAAATCCAGGCGTTCAGAGTCATAGGCGAACAAGCTAACCTCTGTGCTACGGTGGCCTCCCAACGTAGTACAGCTTAAAAGCAGAATGTTTTCAATCTTAAATAACTCGCACAGCAATACATAGTGTCCTGCTAATTTATCGAATGTCAGTCAATGTTTCTGATATTTTAAAGTGGGGCACCACACTCAATACATCGGCAGGAATTGTAATTCTGCCATAGCTACAATTACAACAAAATTAAGAAAAATAATGCTTAAAACAATATGTATGTCATCCACATTTATGATACTCCATCCACTACTGAACCATTTACATGGCCCCAATTACCAATTGTGCTAGAACTCGTTAGTAAAAAGAGCTTTAAACATTGCTATGATAGTTCTTATTTGCACATTTAAAATATCCATACACATGTACATACACACACATAGATACATAATATTCTCGTATGTCAGATGTTAATTGAGTTTGTAAAGAATTTTATGCGACCACACACAAAGCCAAGCAAAAGTCTTCAGTCATGTGCTCTCCTCTTAGTGGATTCTGCTTTTGAGATGTTTCACCAACTGCCAAAGTAAGCTCTTTACAACACCGAGTAGCCGTATCCTTGCAATCAGAGACATCAGACCCAACAAGCATCTTTGGTGCTGAGCAAAATCATCCATTCTTGTTTTTCATTATTCTGAGATGCCTTCAGGTTTAAAAGCGAAATTACCCTTTCAACCATTTTCAAGAATGTTTAAGAATACCCATGCATGTGCACCAATACAAACGTAACTTGTTAACTAGATTATTTTCAGTAATTGTGTGTGGGTGTATGAGTAGTAGTTCCACAGAAGTGTATTTTCACATACGGATGCAACACTCTCTCACATTACACATGTCGTCGCTTCAATTTAGTTCTTTGCATTCCTTGGGCACTCCCACTTGAGTGTGAGTGCGTGTGTGTGTGTGTGTGTGTGTTGATGAACATCTTACTGGGTGTAATATTACAGGTGTTTACACTTAATTCTGCTAAATGAAAACACGTTTCGCTGATGTTAGCATGCGGCCAGAATTGCTAAAGTACTTTTGCTACTTTCCATGCTAACATAGACCTAGACATACGTACACACACACACCACACACATGCGCTTAAATAGATTTGCATACATTTCAAGGAATTCCAAATGCATTTATTCCACACGCACCCATGCACACTCACACACACACCACTTAGTCAGTTATATATTGTAAGAGACTGAAATGCCACAAGCTGTATGCAAAAGATGGTAATGCATTGAAGTGTTTATTGTGGTAGTTATGTGCGATACCTTAACATTATTTACACCCAATCGCTCATAGTTAGTTGCCTACATTTCCCGAAGGAACTTAGCAAGGGGTTCATCTGACAATGTAATCAAAGCTCAATTTTCTTAAAACCTTAAGGACTATGTGACCCATTTAATGTTAACCCTTTACATTAGGTAATGATGACAGACAAATAAGGAATAAGCCATTTTTCCATTGCTTGCAACAGCAGGTTCAGATCTCATTTGTTATACCCTCCCCAGAAGGAGGGTGTCATTCCGTTTGCAACACATGGAAATATCCATTTCCGACCCTATAAAGAATATATATTCTTGATCGTGATAAAAGTTTAAGACTATCTAGCCAGATCTGCCCGTCCGTCCGTCTGTCTATCTTATATATAAAAATCAATTTGTGTTTGTTTGTTTGTATGTTTGTGTGTTCCTTATAGACTCAGAAACGGCTGAACCGATTTTCTTGAAATTCATGTTCACAGATGGTGCATAATGACGCCGTGGCGAAAATAGGGTACTTCATTTTTTGATGTCTGAAGGGGAGGGGGCGGAACCTCCCCTTACCACAATTTTCAGAAACGCCAGATCTCGGAGATGAGTGGTGCAATTTTAGCGAAATTTTGTGTGCTCCCATATAGTACCCAAAAATAAATATTTGGTATCCAAATTTCGGATGGGGTACCTAGGGGGGCTGCCCCACCCTAAAACCTACCAAACATATATTTAGACCAGTCACGTCAATATGAGACTCAAATGAAAGGTATTTAGGATAAGAAAACGTATCTGATATCCAATTGTCGGACCAAGTGCTAGGGGGATCACCCCAAGCCCCAAAACACCCCTAAATCAGACATATTTACCGACCATGGCAATATGGGACTCAAATGAAAGGTATATGCGAGTAGAATACGAATCTGATATCCAAATGTGGGACCACGTTTCTGGGGGTCAACCTCTTCCCCAAAACACCCCCCAAACTTAAATAAAAGCTATTTGAGTGTAGAATTCGAATCTGATATCCAAATATGGGACCAAGTGTTTGGGGGCCGCCTCTCATCAAAAACATCCCCCAAAGGGGACAAATTTACGACCATAGCAATATGGGGCTCATATGAAAGGTATTTGGGAGTAAAGCACAAATTTGATATGAATAATCGGGAAAAGTGTCTATGGGGACACCCAACCCCCACAACACCACCCAAATTGAAAGTATTTGCTGACTATTGCAATATGATGCTCAAACAAGAGGGTTATTAAAGTGGAACACGAATCCGATATATATTTTCAAGGCCAAGTCACTGAGTGGCCGCCCATCACCCAAAACACCCCCCAAGCCGGTCATGTTTGCCGCCTATGGAAATATGGGGCTCAAATTAAAGGTATGTGGGAGTAGACCACGTAACTAATATCAACATTAGAGGCCAACTGTCTAGCGGACATCCCACCACCATAACAACCCCAAATAGGACGTATTTGCTCACCAGAAAATTTGGCTCTTTGAGGCAGTGGAGCTCAATATTCATACTTTTTAGGGCCCATACCCCAAACCGGACATATTTGCTAGCTTTTGCAATGAGGGATTTAAATGAATGGTATTTGAGATTAGAAAACGAATTCCATATCCAATTTTGAGGCCAATGCTAATAAATAAATGATATATAGATATATGAGAATAGAGCACGTTGCTGATATATTTTCTGGGCTTACTGTTTGGGGGACCACCCCAATCCCCAAAACTCCTATAAACCTGGCATATTTACCGACCATGTCAATGTGGAGCTTAAATGAAAGGTATTGTGGGGTAGAGCAAGAATTGATACCCATTTTCGGGACCAATTTTCTGGGGGTCTACCACCACCCCCCCCCCCCCCCCCAAAAAAAAATTTTTTTTGGCCATCGCAATATGGGGCTCAAATAAAGGTATTTGGGAGTAGAATACGAATTTTATATCGAAATGTGGGGCCATGTATTGAGGGCATCACCCCTTTCCCAAAACACCCCCAAAGGGTAACAATTTTTCGACCATGGAAATATGTGGCTCAAACGAAAGGTATTTGAGATTAGGAAACGAATTTAATAACCTATTTTGGGGCCTATGTTTGGGGGACGCCTCACCCTGTAAACTCCTCTTAAGCCAATGGCAATATGGGGTTTAAATAAATGGTATTTGAGAGAAGACCACGATGCTGATATTCTTTCAGGGCCAAGTATCTGGGGGTCAACCTCTCCCCCGAAAACACCACTAAATCAGACATCATGAGAATATCGGGCTGAAATGAAGTATTTTGAGAATGGAGTGCACCATACATCCAAACTTAAATTCGTAGAGCAATAAAGATCATATGGGATTCAGACAAAAGCACTTATATTGTTAAACTGTTAGGCAAGTTAGCATGGTATTTCACTAAAAACTCTTTAATTGTCGAAAATAAATATTCCAAGGAAACTTTTGTACCATATAAAGTAAAAGAAGGCGCAGCGGAGCGGGCCCGGGTCAGCTAGTATATCCATAAAAGCCACATTTACCCATTGAAATTTGGGTCTGTCAGTTGTGTTTTTCAAAATTGGCCCATATCGGTCCAGATCCGAACCAAGCTGCCATATAGACCGATCTCTCGTTTTAAGGCCTTGGCGTATTTGTTGACCGATTTTACTGAAATTGGGGACAGTGAGCTAAGTTAAGCTTTTCTACACACTTCTTTATACCCACCACCGAATGATGAGGGTATATTCATTTTGTCATTCCATTTGCAACACATCGAAATATCCATTTACGACCCTATAAAGTATATATATTCATGATCGTCGCAAAAATCTAAGATGATCTAGCCATATCTGTCCGTTCATTGGTCTGTTTGATCAAATCACGCTAAAGACTGTAGAAATAGAGTTATTGAGCTGAAACTTTGCACAGATTTTTTTTTTTTTTTTTTTTTGTCCATAAGTTCGGGGATGGGCTATATCGGACTATATCTTGATAAAGCCGCCATATCGACCGATCTGCCGATTTAGGGTCTTAGGCCCATAAAAGCCACATTTATTATCCGATTTTGCTGAAATTTGGATCAGTGAGTTTTAGACCCCTCGACATCCTTGTTTAATACGTACCAAATCGGTGCAGAGTTGAATACAGCTGTCATACAATCCGATCTCTGGATTTATTGTCTTGGGCCTCTAAAAGGCGCATTCATAGTCCGATTTCCCCGAAATTTGGGATAGCGAGTTGTGTTAGGCTTCTCAATATTCCTGTTTAATATGGTCCAGATCGGTCCATACTAGAATGTAGCTGCCATATATATCGATCTACTGATTTAAGGCCCGTAAGAGGTGAATTTATTTACCGATTAAACTGAAATTTAGCACAATATGTTGCATTCTACTCCTCAAAATCCCTATTCAATACGGTCTAGATCTGGCCAGATTTAGATATAGCTGCCACAAAAGGTAAATTTATTAACCGAGTTTGCTGAAATTTAGCACAATGTATTGTATTAGACTCCTCGAAATCGCTGTCCAATACGGCCCAGATATGTCCAGATTTGGATATGCTGCCACATATACCAATTTCCTGATTTAATGTTTTAGGCCCATAAATGTGAAGTTGTAACCGATTTTACTGCAATTTTCCACAATGGGTTACGTTATGCCCCTCGACATTCGTACTGAGTATGGTTAAGATCGGTCCATATTTCGATATAAATGCCGTATATACCGATCTCCCGATTTAAGTTCTTGGCACCAGAAAACCACGTTTATTATTCGAGTATGGTTAAGATCGGTCTTTATTTAGATATAGCTGCCACATAGACCAATCTCCCGATTTAAGGTCTTACACCTATAACAAGCACATTTATTGAGCGATTTCGCTAGGCACAATGAGCCAGCCCCCTAGGGCACAGTGACCCTTATTAAGCATCGTGCACTATATGGTTCAGATCGGTATATATTTGGATATAGCTGCTAAAACCCTTTGGATAGCAATAAAATTAGCAAATTTTGCCGAAAACAATAAAATTTTTAAAACTTTTGGGTGGCTAAGTCTTCTCTTGCCTCTGCCAATAACGCGAATAAAAGGAAACCAGCTGGTATTGATAAAGCACCTTCCTTTTTCTCTCAGTGTAGATTCAACGGTTTTCAAGTCGAGAGACGTAGATCGGGGTTTGTTGCAAGATCCAATGTTTTTTCGCAAAATGTTCTTAAAATTTTATGCAGATTACGTTTTTGCTATACGATTTTATATCCTACACCACCACTGTGGCGTCCCAATACGTGTGCAAAATTTCATAAAAATCGGTTCAGATTTAGCTATAGCTCTTATATATATCTTTCAGCCGATACATACCTTGACTTCTTAAGCCTCAAGAGGACGCAATTCTTATACGATTGAAATGAAATTTTGCACATTGTGTTATTGGTATCACTTCCAACAACTGTGCTAAGTATGATTCAAATCGGTTCATATTCTGGTATAGCTGTCATATAAACCGATCTTGGATCTTGACTTCTTGAGCCAATAGAGCGCGTTATTCTCATCCGATATGGCTAAAATTTAGCATGAGTTCTTTTGTTATGACTTCCAATGACTGTGCTAAGTATGGCGCAAATCGGTACATAACCTGATATAGCTGCCATATAAACTGATCTGGGATCTTGACTTCTTAAGCCTCTAGAGGGCGCAATTCTCATCCGATTTGGCAGAATACATCGACTCGAGTATTCACCTTTGAGTCCATAATCATTCAAATTTTGAACCGATTTGCATGAAATTTACCACGGATCATTTCATTGTCGATCTGAACACGTCTGTCAAAGTGCATCAAAATCGAGGCCATGTATTGGGTTGCCCAAAAAGTAATTGCGGATTTTTCATATAGTCGGCGTTGACAAATTTTTTCATAGCTTGTGACTCTGTAATTGCATTCTTTCTTCTGTCAGTTATCAGCTGTTACTTTTAGCTTGCTTTAGAAAAAAAGTGTAAAAAAAGTATATTTGATTAAAGTTCATTCTAAGTTTTATTAAAAATGCATTTACTTTCTTTTAAAAAATCCGCAATTACTTTTTGGGCAAACCAATAGTAAATATAGAGGCCCTATATTTACGTACACAAATAAATTGTAGAGCCTAACTGGTTTGACTTAAACAAGTTGATACATTGACTCATACTTTGGTTTAACTTCTTTATCCCATACATATGCTACGACTCGATACTAAAAAGAAATAGAAGTAGAATTCAAATTAATATTAAATTTAGACTTAGTCTTTTCAAAAATGTTGTTCTTACCTCTATTTAAATGAGCCACTGCATGGGCATGAACTGAAATCCCTGATGTGATCCACTCCCATAGCTGGGAACTCAACAACAAAGACATAAACGATTTTAATTGGCATTGCCTTTATAAAATTGGCATTAACACAAAACTTTTGCAAGTGTTTAAACTAATTAAAGTGATAATTTAATGCCGGAACAATATTCCGTTATTCTGCTTAACAAGCGGAAATATGTAAAATAAGTCTGCATTTATATGCATGTTTACACCAGCGCCATCAACACCAACATGAACATCTATAAAATAACAAAAACACACACACACACACACAAACTATTATGTTCACCAAAGGATTGCGAGCAGCACGAAGCGGGGTGGACATAGAATAATTTACTATACCTTAGTGACACATTTACGATGGTAATGACTCCGCAGCCCATAACATTATTTTATTATGATTTGTATGAGCTGGCGAACGGCTCTCTCTCCCTCTCTACGCTTCTCTTCCTCTTTCTCTCTATACATCATATCGAAGCACAAGAAACCTGTGCCGTTTCCCTTTGTTGGTCCATGAATATGAGAAACCTGCCATACTTTGCAGGATATTGCAGTGCATTGTCATGTGCACACTGACAAGAGATCAACAAGAATTTCCACTACAATCAAAAAGAGGGTGTGATAATGACCATTCAAATTTTAAATTCCAAATGAAAGCAACAAATTCCTGCGAAAATCCTTTTACACATTTCTGAGGTAAATACATAATTTGTGAATCCTTTTGAAGCATTTAATGCCATAATTTATAAATACCATTGTCGTGTATTGTATGCTTGGCATGAACAAGACTTTCAAGCTATTTAATGTAGAAGCTGAATAGGAAATCCCTTACACACACCCACTTATTTGCCACACATAGATCCAACCCACAAACGACAAAGGACAAACCACAATTAATCAAACTCAAGGATTTTGTGTTGTGGATGCAAATACGAGAGTCGAAACTAAAGTTGATTGAAAGTCATTCACTGCCCAACCAAAAATATGTCATCTTTTAGTCCATCAAAATGGCTCATTTTGTTGAGAGAAAACAATTGATTTCATTGAAGTGCACAGAGATTAACATCTCACCCCGAGTTAGAATCTTAGCGAGAACATCGCAAAAACAATTTTTAGTGTGGTCATCCCCCCAATAATGAATGTTAAAGGCTGCAGTGGAAGACATTGGGTAATATTTCAGCCCATTCGGATAAGAATTGCGCCTTGTAGGGACTCAAGAAGCATAATTGGGAGATCGGTTTATATGGGAGCTGTATCAAGCTATAGATAGATTCAGACCATATTAGACACGTATATTGTAGGTCATGAGAGAGGCCGTTGTACAAAATGTCTGCCAAATCAGATGAGAATTGCGCCCTCTAGCGGCTCAAGAAGTCAAGATCTCAGATCGGTTTATATGGCAGCTATACCAGGTTATGAACCGATATGAATCATATTTAGCATAGTTGTTGGCAGTGATAACAAAACCCTAGGTGCAAAATTTCAGTCAAATCGGACGAGAATTGCGCCCTCTAGAGGCTCAAGAAGTCAAGACCCAAGATCGGTTTATATGGCACCTATATCAAAACATGCACCGATTAAAACCATACTAAGCATAGTTGTTGGAAGTGCTACCAATAAACCTCATGCTAAATTTCAGCCAAATCGGACGAGAATTGCGCCGTATAGAGGCTCAAGAAGATAAGACCCAAGATTGGGTTATATGGCAGCTATATCAAAACATGGACCGATTAAAACCATACTAAGCGTAGTTATTGGAAACACTACGGGCAAAATTTCAGTTAAATCGGACGAGAATTGCGCCCTCTAGGGGCTCAAGAACTCAAGACCCAAGATAGGTTTAAATGGCAGCTATATCAAAACATGGACCGATTTAAACCATACTTAGCGTAGTTGTGGAAAGTGATACCAAAACACTACGTGTAAAATTTTAATAAAATCGGATAAGAATTGCGCCCTCTAGAGGCTCAAGATCCCAAGACCCAAGATCGGTTTAAATGGCAGCTATATCAAAACACGGATCGATTTAAACCAAACTTGGCGTAGTTGTTGGAAGTGCTACCAAAACACTACGAGCAAATTTTCAATTGCGCCCTCTAGAGGCTCAAGACGTCAAAATCCTACAGCGGTTTTTATGGCAGCTATATCAAAGCATGGACCGATTTGGCCCATTTATAATCCTAGCCGACCTTCACAAGTATTTGTGCAAAATTTCAAGCGCCTAGCTTTACTCCTTCGAAAGTTAGCGTGCTTTCGACAGACAGACGAATGGACATGGCTAGGTCGACCCGAAAATCTCATGACATTCAAGAATATATCTTGATGCGGTCTTAGCATACGCATACTTCGAGGTGTTACAAACGGAATGACGAAATTAGTATGCCCCCATCCTACGTGGGAGGGTATAACAACTCGTTCAAAACTGCCTATGTTACGAAGTGTTGCATCTGGATGCAAATATGCATGGAAACTCCTGACATTTACTTGCATACTCCTGAGAAATGTTTGCAAATGAAATGGAGGTGAATAAAGAAAACTAATTAAATGTCAAAGGTAACCAGAACTAAAATGTTAATTAACATAAATTACAATGCCATCAATACTCTCTTTTTTTTGGAATTAAAATTAAATTTGCATTCATTCGAACAACAACAGGTGTTTCAATCAATTTAAAGGGCAACTCGAAACAATTGAATAAGCCAAATAGCCAATGAAGGCTCAAAGGAGATTACTCCTGTTTTTTAACAGCATATTTTTAGTTATGCTGGCTTTTGTTCAATATTTGGTTCCCATTGATGTTAATAAAGGGGAATTCTCCGAGACAACGTTTGATGTAGGAATGGGGTTTTCCCCAAGCTGATGATATCATTTAAATTTACGTCTATTGAAAACCTTGGCGTTGCTTAACATTGGGGTGATTGAGATTTTTCGATTGGGAAAGGAAGGAATGCTATAAAGAATAGCAACGGCAACAGTCTCGTGTAGCCAATTATTCACTCAATACAGTCGAAACTGCGTAATGTTGTAGGCTATAATACAAAATACCATACCGCTTAAGTGAAACATAATGAAAAAAACCATTCATATTTATTGTCACACATGGGATTCGCTTTAGTGAGATAAAAGACCAGTAAGGAAAGGCAAAAGTCGGGCGGTGCCGACTTTATAATAGCCTACACCTACCCTATAGGTACAAATTGGGAGCTATGTCTGATTTTGAACCAATTTTGATGGCCCTCACCGGATGTTTTCTGACGGGTCATTAAACAATCCGTATCAAATTTCGAGCAAATATGTTTAAACTGTTATAACTACGGTTCACAAATGACAACATTATTGCAAATTACCCAAAATTTGAGGCCACCGTAGCGCAGAGGTTTGCATGTGCACCTATGATGCTACACGCCTGGGTTCAAATCCTCCTCCTAAAGCTGGCAACATTTGTGAGGTAATATGTCGTGTAAAACTTCTCTCCAAAGAGGTGTCGCACTGGGGCACGCCGTTCGGACTCGGCTATAAAAAGGAGGCCCCTTATCATTGAGCCTAAACATGAATCGGACTGCACTCGTTGATAGGTGAGAAGTTTGTCCCAGTTTCTCAGTGGAATGTTAATGGGCAAAAATTTGCAAAATTTTCAATATTATGCAAAATTTGAATATGTGTTGGTCGTCGAGAAAAGCGTTGTGCAAAATTTTGGCAAGATTGGTCAAAAAATGCTCTTCCAATGGCTCTAGAAGTGAAAATCGGGCAATATATGTATATGACAACTATATCTAAACCTGAACCGATTTCCATGAAATTCACCTGTAATGTCGAGAATCACTAGAAAATCCTTCCTGCCAAATTTCTAGAGAATCGGGTAATAAATGATCATTTAATTGCGTTATTACTGCAAATCGAACGAACATTTATATGGGAGCTATATTCAAATTTGAACCGATTTTTTCCAATTTCAATAGGCTTCGTCTCTAGGCCCCGAAAAACATGCCCATACCAAATTTGAAAACGATCGGATGAAAATTGCGACCTGTAGTTTGTACACAAATTAACATGGACAGACGGACAGACAGACTGACGGACAAAGCCAAATCGAATCAGAAAGTTATTCAGAGTCAGTCGGTATACTTATCAATGGGTCCATCTCTATTCCTTTTGGGTGTTACAAACTAATTCACAAATACAAACCCTACACCACAGTAGTGGTAGGGGATCAAGAAGCAAAATCGGGAGATAGGCTTATATGGGAGCTGCATGAAGCTATTGATCGATTCAGACCATATAAGACAAGTAAATAGAAGGTCATGAGAGAAGCCGTTGTAGAAAATTTCTTTCAAATCGGATGAGAATTGTGCCCTCTAGAGGCTCAAGAAGTCAAGATCCCAATTCGGTTTATATGGCAGCTATATCAGGTTAAATACCGATTTGCGCCATTCTTAGCACAGTTGTTGGAAGTCATAACAAAACAGCTCATGCAAAATTTCAGCCAAATCGGATAAGAATGTGGCGCTCTATTGGCTCAAGAAGTCAAGATCCAAGATCGGTTAATACGACAGCTATATGAAAAAAATCGGAAGAAGATTATGAACCGATTTAAATCATACTTAACACTTAACACAGTTATTGTAAGTGATACCAAAACACTACGTGCAAAATTTCAGTCAAATCGGACGAGAATTGCGTCTTTTAGAGGCTCAAGAACTCAAGACCCAAGATCGGTCTATATGGCAGCTATATCAGGTTATGTACCGATTTGGACCATACTTAGCACAGTTGTTGGAAGTAATATCAAAACACCACGTGCAAAATTTCAGTCAAATCGGACGGGATTTGCGGCCTCTAGATGCTCAAGAAGTCAAGACCCAAGGTCGGTTTATATGGCAGCTATATCAAAACATGAACTGATTTGGCCCATTTACAATCCCAACCGACGTACACTAATAAGAAGTGTTTGTAAAAAATTTCAAGCGGCTAGTTTTACTCTTTCGATATTTAGCGTGCTTTCGACAGACAGACAGACAGACGGACGAACGGACGGATGGAAAGACGGACGGACGGACGGACAGACGGACAGACGGACGGATGAATGGACGAACAGGCGGACGGACAGACAGACAGACGGACGGACGGATGGTTGGACGGACGGACGGACATGTCTAGATCGACTTAAAATGACATGACGATTTTGTGCAATAATGCAATAAAATGGTAATTTGTAAACCGATTCTCTCGAAATCTCGGTTCAGATTTAGATATAGCTCTCATATATTTGCAGTAATATTGCAATAAAATGGTCTTTTAATAACAGAGACTCGAAATTCGGCACGAGGAATTTTCTCTTGACTCTCAATAGTACTGGTGAATTTCATGGAAATCGGTTCAGATTTAGATATAGCTCTCATATATGTATATCGCCCGATTTTAAATTCTAGAGTCACAGTAAGCGCATTTATTGACCCATCTTTCCAAAATTTTGCAAAACGCTTTGCTCGACGACTGCCACGGTATCTGAGGAGTTTGCTCGAAATCGGTTCGGATTTAGATATAGCTCTCATATATATGTTCGTCCGACTTTGAGAAATATTGCAAAAAAGTGATCATTTGTTATCCGATTTTGTTGCAATTTTATAGAAAGGTTATTCTTATGACTCTTAATATTAATGGTGAATTTCATAGAAATCGGTCCAGATTTAGATATAGCTGGCAAATTTTGCACAACGTTTTCCTTGACGACTACCACATTATCTGAGAAGTTTGCTCGGAATCGGTTCAGAATAAGATATAGCTCCCGCATATACGTTCGTCAAATTTTGGGTAATTTGCCATAATGTTGTCATTTGTCAACCGTAGTTTTTACAGTTTGAACATATTGGCTCGCCGAGGTCCATCAAAATTGCTTCACAATTGGATATAATTCCCACATTGTACTTATAGGGTAGGTGTTGGGTATTATACAGTCGGCATCGCCCGACTTTTGCCCTTCCTTACTGGTTTCTCTATGGTGAAGAGAAAATTCACCTTCACATATGCTTTGCCGCTTAACTGCAAATGAATTTCACTTATTCGAACTACGCTTAAAATACAAGCATTTTTAGCTTTTCACTTATCAGTCACAATGATCCAACCTATTAGACGCCTAAACAAATCTTATTGAACAACAACATTAACTTTGCCCGCCTTTTTCCCTTTCCTCACACCACTAACGAAAAAAAAAAAAACACAATCACTCTCACACACCCACACAACATTTCATTATCATCTGTAAATGTTTCCATTCAATTGGAAGTCTACCTTTGGCACACATCGATGAAAGTAAAGTCACATAGTCCCATTTCGATTGTTACAGATGAAAATTGGGCATTACCAATGGCCATAGCTGCCAACATGCATATCCCGTACAAAATTGAAATTGGAGAAGATGACATACGTGACCTGCATGCAGAGGATAAATTTGGCAAAGGTAAGTTTGTGGGTGAGTGCATCCTGCTTAGGGGCCATTCCCATGTGAGAAGAGTGTGAAGGGTCTAAGGATTAACATATGTTGCCATATGTAAATGCCAGCTCCCCTTTCCTTTCTTATTCTCCACTGCTAATTAAGTGTACTGCCACACTTAAAGCAGTGCGGACATGTGGGAGTGACTGTATGTAGGAGTTTGGTTGTGTGTGTGTGTAATAATGAAATTGCCGTCTGTGTCTGTTTCTTTGCAGCTATTATCATTACGGCTGCCATGAACGACGACAGCACATTAAGAGTGCTAAGCTTGCTGGAGTCCTTGCAGCACACCAAGGTGTTACTCATTGACATTGTGGCGACATCGTTTAATGCCGAAAATCGCTTTTACAAATATCTGACACGCATTAATCCCGATTCGGCCCTAATGTCCAACCTACTGCTGTTGACGGTGCTGAGCGACAACTATCGCCATTTCCTTAATGTGGCTTTTGATGACAATGGCATTGAATTGGTGCAGAATTTTCGCCAAAAACGGCACCGCAAAGAGGTTCAGCCACCGCCACCGCCACCAGCCTCTTTGACACATGTCAGGGAAGAGGAAAAAAATGATTGGCCCATTCATTTGGACAAATCGATGGCCGAGGTCTTGCATGTGCGGCCTGAAACAGCTGCGGAAACGGAAATGGCAACTGAAAATCACACTCAAACTGCTGCAGCCGCCTCCGCTTCTGTGGCTAATGTCATCCACAACAAATTGGAATCGTTAAGTGAATGGCTGACAGATTGCCCGTTTGTGAATGAATCCCGTCGTGATTTAAATGAAATTTGCCTAAACTATCAGCCATGCCTGGATCGGGAGGGAGCGAGAAACGAAAGCATTGCCAGCCAGCTGCTAGATCTGTGCCAAACTCATTTCATGGACTATGAACAACACCTAATAGACAGACTTCGTAGTTTCATAGATTTTTTCAACTTTTACGATTTTTTAATTGCCAATATATTGCCAACTAACATCAAAGCATCCCACAGCCTGGGTGGGGAGGCTTCCGCCAAGGCCTTGATTAATGAATCAGGTCAAGTGCCAAAATACGACTTTATTGTACTGGATGTGGTGCGGAAGAGGCCCCTAACAAGCGCCACATCCGCCTCCTCACATGCCGCAGAGACAACCGGCAGCAACAGCACCGGAAGTCAGCAAAGTTTAAATAGCAACAACGCCACCACCACCACCATCACCGGAGGCCATGACAAAAACATTCGAATGTATTTGGAAAGTTTAACGCCAAGCCTCAGTGCCAATGCTGGACGAGCATCGATGCCAGACGAGGGATTAGCGGCAGCCTTTAAGTGGAGACCCCTGCTGATATTGGAACAACATGAAATTCACTTGAAGACATACATCACCCATTCCATACGACCGGGCTACGATGATTGGCTGGTTAGCACCGCTCAATTGTGGCAGTGCGGTTCCATTTGTTGGACCATCATTGCGATTTCGGCCTCACTACTCGTGGCCATAATTGTGGCAAGTGTGGCAGCTGGTATTGCCATGAGGTAAGTCGAGAGGAAAAAAAAGAAAAGCTATTGGGAAAATTGCACGTTTTTAATTAAAAATTGATTTGACTTTTAGCAAATAGAAAAAGAAAACCAAATCGGATGTTTACTCACAGGCTCAAATGTTCTGTTGAAATAGCGGCCCATTTCTTGTTCATACACTACGAAGTTAATTAAAGTGTTTTTTTTTTTTTTTGAATGGAAAGTCCATTTTTTGTTGTATCAAACGATTGGCTTTGTTTACCGAGAGAAACAAGAAAAAAAAAATCAAAGTAATTGTGGTAAATTTGAAAAAAACGCCACTCATAATATCGAAATATTCATGGGCCCCCGACTCCATTATCATTGAAAGTAGAGTATTTACATGTACATCTACTAAATTTCCCATGAACATTCCATTTAGGAACAGCGGATACTTCTCTCATATCAATGAGTGCAGTCCGATTGAAGTTTAAGCTCAATGATAAGGGACCTCAAAGGTTGACAAAAAAAACCCCACAAACAGAGATTCAGAGAAAATATTTTGAGAATAGAGTGCAAATCTGACATCCCTGTGTCTGTGTCTGAAACCCCGCGGAAAGCTGATATGGGACAAAATGAAAGGACTTTGAAAGTAGAGTTCGGAATTGATATACAAATGTAGTCCCAAGCGTCGGAGCGGCCACCAACCCCCAAACGGACTTGCCGAACGAACTGAACAATGTGATACCCAACAATTACCCGGGCCAAATCCTGGTGTGGTGTGGTGGGTTCTGCTGAAAATTCATGCAAACTAAATTTATTTGAAGGGCATAATTTAATTCTACCTACCAAACTTCTGTCAAACCAGCAAAAATTAAAGCTTCTAGGAGCCGAACAAGAATAATCTAGAGACCGGTTTATATGGGAGCTATATCAGGTCACAGAGTGATTTGAACCGAAATTAGTAACGTTGTTGGAAGGCTTTACAGAACAGTGCATGCAAAATTTCAGCCAAATCCGACAAAAGTTGCCGCTTGTGAGGACTCAAGACATCAAATTGCGAGAAAGGTTTATATGGGAGCGATATCAGGTTATAGACCTTGGCACAGTGATTGGAAGTCATAGAAGAACGCTATGTGCAAAATTTAAGCCAAATCGGACAATAATTGTGGCTTCCAGGGGCTCAAGAAGTCAAATCGGGAGATGGGTTTATATGGGAGCTATATCAGGTTATAGACCGATTTGGACCGTACATAGCGCAGTTGTTGGATATCATAACAGAACCAAATCGGAAGAAAATTGCGGCTTCCAGAAGCTCAAGATATCTAATAGGGAGATCGGTTTATATGGGCGCTATATCCAAATCTAAACCGATATGGCCAACTTGCAATCCCCAACGACCTATCTCAATAGTAAATATCTGTGCAAAATTACAATTTGCTAGGTTTGTGCGTTCGACCGACGCACGGACGGATCGACTAAGAATGTCGAGACGATCCAGAATATATTTACTTTGTGGGGCCATAGATCCATATTTTGGAGCGTAGTGCAGAAGCTACCATGTTCGCCTATGACGCTGAAGGCCTGGGTTCGAATCCTGGCGAGACCTTCAGAAAAAGTTTTCAGCGGTGTTTTTCCCCTCCTAATGCTGGCAACATTTATGAGGTACGATGCCATGTAAAACTTCTCCCCAAAGAGGTGTCGCACTTCGCCCACCGTTCGGACTCGATTTGATTCGGACTGCACTTATTGATATGTGAGAAGTTTGTCCCTGTTCCTTAGTGGGCTAAATTTTCATTTGCGTTATGATAATGCGAGCTTCGTTAAGAAAGTTCATCGCTCGCTTCTTCCATTGATCGACGAAGCTAATTTTTGACCCAATGGGTACGTAAATAAGCAGATATATTGACTTTGGAGTGAAGATCAGCCAGAAGCATTGCAAAAGCTACCAATACATTCAGAACAAGTAAAAGCGTACTAAGTTCGGCCGGGCCGAATCTAATTTACAGCCAAATCGGGTAGGAATTGCGCCCTCTAGAAGCTCACGAAGTCAAGTCCTCAGATTTGTTTATATGACAGTTATATCATGGTTATGGACCGATTTGAACCATACTTATCACAGTTGTTGGATATCATAACAAAAAACGTCGTGCAAAATTTCATTTCAATCGGATAAGAATTGCGCACTCTAGAGGCTCAAGAAGTCAAGACCCAAGATCGGTTTATATGGCAGCAATATGAAGACATGGACCGATATGTCCCATTTACAATGCCAACCTACACTAATAAGAAGTATTTGTGCAAAATTTCAAGAAGCTAGCTTTACTCCTTCGGAAGTTTGCTTGCTTTCGATAGACAGAAGGACGGACAGACGGACGGACAGACGAACGGACAGACGGACGGACATGGCAAGATCGACATAAAATGTCTCGACGATCAAGAATATATCTACTTTATGGGGTCCCAGACGAATATTTCGAGTAATTACAAACAGAATGACGAAATTAGTATACCCCCCATCCTATGGTGGAGGGTATAAAAACTCACAGTTTGATGCGGTTTATAGGCAAATGGTATCATTGGACCGTACTTCTTCAAAGATAATGCGAATCGTAACGTAACAGTGAACGGGCGCTATCGTGAGATGATAGCAAACTTTCTTTGCAAAAATGCAAGAGTTTGAGTTGCATGACATGTGTTTTGAACAAGACGGTGCCACATGCCACACAGCACGTATAACAATGGATTTATTGAGAGGCGAGTTCGGTGAACATTTTATTTCACGTTCGGACCTGTCAATTGGCAGCCCAGATCGTGCGATTTAACACCTTTGGACTATTTTTTGTGAGGCTATGTTAAAGCCCATGTCAATACAGACAAGCCCGCTTCAATTGACGCATTGGAAGAAAAAATTTATTCGTGAAATAACGGACAAAATGTTGGAAAGAGTACGCCAAAATTGGACTATGCGGATGGACCATTTGTGGCACATTTTCATGAAATTATCTTTAAACATAAAATTGTGTGGACCGTACTATCCATTTTGTGTTTTTTTTCTATATCTCTTAAAAAATTACCCTTTATAAAGCAACATGAAGCTAACAAACAGAGAGACATTCTTGGGGGAAATACAGAACTCTAGTTGCTGGATGTGCATGAGTATGTCAACTGTTGATGGTTTGCCATTGAATCCTGTTAAAGAGCCTCTTTTGTTTTGAATTAAATTTTATGAGGTCTTTCTTTGCAGTTCTTCGCAGTCACAACACATCGACTTACCCAACTCCAACCCAAACTCCTCCCATTCTAATAGGGCCGGGGGAGAACGAAAGCAAAGCCAATGCCAAAAGTTTTAATAGCCATTGTAATGCAGAAACCATTCAAACCGTCTAAAAACAACATAAGCACAACATAACCTTGTTGGACATGTAGCCAGAATGTGAGAGGGAGAATTGAAGAGAGAGTGAATAACATGAGAGAAAGTGAAATATGGTTTAGGCGTAAAGGAACACACAACGACTTATTACTGTGCCATGAAAGGGCCATGCTATGGCTGACTCGCATATTTTCTTTTTTTCTTTTTTCATTAATCTGCTCATTTATTACTTAACCCACTTGAACTCTCGAAATCTCACACTTTCCCCCTTAGGCTCTCTCACACGCACCGAGACGCTTAAACCAACCCAATAGTCCAGGCCACTAGTTCCAAAACTGCTTATTCACTAGTTGCAAACTAATCAGGACTAGTTCCACTTTTGTTTACTTTTAGGGTAAACAATAGGTGAATTTAGTATTGGAGTAAACAGTTGACCCTGGAACTAGTACTTCTGCTAGTTCCAACTAGATCCGTAATTGACATTTGTCACTCTTTGAGGAAATATTTTTCAATTCTCTCCACTTAAGTACTTTGTAGGTTTTGTCAGTTGTCGACGAGGAGATTTAAACTCAACATTTTAGGCATCCTCCAGCCTACAAACATCACTTTGTTAATGTTTATGGAATAACGCAATATGTATTACTGCACAACAATAAATTTCTCAATTAAATGAATACTCCGAAAGCCTGGCCGGAGCCAAGGGTGGTGTTTATACCGAAGCCCGGCAAGGCAAGTTATGCTACACCAAAGGCCTACAGACCCATAAGCCTTACGTCCTTTCTACTCAAAACCATGGAACGTATTGTGGACACCATGATAAAGAGTTGGATATCCAGCGAACTGCTCAAATACAAACAGCATGCCTATGTCAAGGGAAGGTCGGTGGAAACTGCCCTGCACGAGTTTGTGCATAAAATAGAAGAATCCTTCGATGCCAAAACGTACACACAGGCAGTATGCATTGACATCGAGGGGGCTTTTAACAATGTGCGGACCGACTGGTCTAAGGATCCAATCCTTAGAACAGTACCGGATGGACCCGGTCGTTAGAGACTGGATAAACCATATGCTAAAGAACAGGTGGATAAATTGTGTGTCCCATGGCAAACACACACAGGGGGTCATTTTATCGCCACTCCTATGGGTGACCACCATAAATGACCTATTTCGGATGCTGACAGAGGAGCGATTTTGCAGACATATGCTATGCAGACGATGTTATAATACTTCTAAAAGGGGTAAGGATCAGAACGAGCTTTGCAGAAGGGCCGAAAGGGGCTTGCATATGACATAGGCTGGGCTAGACCCAGAGGTCTCAATGTTAACCCAGAGAAGACTGAAATATGCCTGTTCACGAGGAAGACGAAGGTGGACCAATCTAACGCACCACGTTTCCTCAATAAGACGATTTCGATATCTGACTAGGTCAAATACTTACGTGTGATCTTGAACAGGAAACTGAATTGGAAGTGTCACATTCAGGCACGTACTGAGAAGATTCACAGATAATGGGTACTATGAGGACGAGCCGTAGGCTCGAAATGGGGACTGAATCCAAGGATAGTGCACTGGAGCTTGAATAGACCAATACTTACTTACGCCTCAGTAGTTTGGTGGACTGCTATGGAGAAAAAGTGCAACATAAAGACCATACAACAAGTTCCGAGAACAAGTTGTCTTGCCATTGGCGGAGCGACGAGGACCACGCCCACTAGGGCTCTAGAGACTATTCTAGATATCCGACCCATTGGCATACAGATTAAGTGTGAGGAGAGCCACTGCGGCTATGAGACTTAAGGCGATGGGAGAATGGATTGAGGATGGGAGCTGCTCATACCATCGCGGTATAATCGAGGCGACAATAGGAAACTTGGATAAAAGGGAAGAGGTTTCCGATCGGATACCTAAAATGAACGCTTAAATCGAGTGCGAAGCACTGCTGCCATTGGCACAGTCTTGGATTAACGATACCCTAGTATTCCCATCTGGAAGATCATGTTACACGGATGGATCAAAGCTAGAGGACAGAGTGGGCCTGGGGGTTTACATTGATAACCCAGGGACTGAGATCTGTTTTAGACTGCCTGACCATAATACGGTCCTGCAGGCGGAGGACCGGGCGATCACGGAATGAGTGAATTGGTGTGGTGCTAACGGGAGGACGTCGAGTATGAACATCTGTAACGAAATTAAAATTGCCATAAGGGCAATATCAACCAGGACGGTAAGGTCACGAACAGTCTTGCTGTGTAAGAAGGAGATTAGCGCCTTCTTTGACGATGGCAAAATCCGCATCGTGTGGGTGACGGGCCATAACGGAGTAAGGGGAAATAAAAGGGCAGACTATTTTGGCAGTGAAGGCCAGAGGACCGACCCTTTCGGGTCGACGCAGTCCGAGTTAAGGACGACGAGTGCGCATACAACATTGTGGAGCAGCGAAACGGTCGGTAGGCAGGCGAAAATCCTATGGAGCGATTTAGATCGTAAGAAGACGAGGCTATTACTGAAAGGAAGCAAGAAGGAGGTCAGTATAGCTATTGGTATCATAACGAGACAAATAGGACTACGAGCTCACCTATGTAAAATCGGTGCGGCAAGTAATAGCATGTGTAGGGAAGATGATGAAACATTGGAGCATTTCCTTTGTCATTGTCCGGCTTTCGCGTCTAACAGATACCGGTACTTAGATGGAGACACAATACCAGACATGAACCAACTTAAAGGAGTGGTATTGAAAACAATTAAGGATTTTGTAAGCAGCACGGAATTCCTAACTTAAAAGTTTCTTTTTAGAGGTTACTTTATATTTTTAGAGCGCACAACAAGCCGATTATTGGCTTAAAAAAACAAAAAAAAAAAATTGCTAGCCGGGGGACTCGAACCTCGAATTTTGGTGGTGCAAATTCTTCCTCGCACGCAAGTAGCACGATCATTTTTTTAAACCGATTTCTATCTGCAGCATCTGGTACTAATTCGGTAAATAGTATTTTAGAGCCAAATGCATAAATGCCCTACCAGGACCTATCCTACGGTGTTAGAATGGTGTCAATTTGTCACCTCGAGCGACCAACCTTTATAAGAGAGAAAGGTTTTCTTCCATGTAAGGGGACGAGAACTGGGACCGGTCCCTTTCGCCAGAAGACCTATCTCGTGACAGGTTTGGGACCCGTCCCATTTCCCGTAGGGTAGCTACTTTCTTAGGATTTCGCATAAAGTGGAACTGTAGGGACAAAATTGGCTTTGAAAGTCAGCTACGGAACTAGATGATGGTGCCAACTGGTTACTGGCTACACAACTGGGTACATACTAAACACAAACCGAAAATGTGTGTAATTGTGAGATTACTTTGATAATTTCAGGATACATTCTCAACTCCGAGAAATAAATGAATTACTTAGACGGGCAGAGCAGAGGCAACATGCAAAGCCAAAAAGATAATTTTAATCGGATTAACTTGTGTAAGGCGCATAAATAATGCCTACACACATAGATTTGCATAATTTCCCAGAGTAGAAAATGGAGCAGCGTTTTAGATTAGCAAAAAAAAAAACACACGGAAAGTTTCGTTTCAAGTTTAACTCTGTCAAAAGTCACGGGCTAGGAGATGTCAGGCTTTAAGGGCATTGAACAACAAAAATAAATCGTAGCTAATTTTGGCATGTTGGACGAAAAGATTCCTTTAAGAAGGAATCCCCAACATCGTTGAAGATTTCTCGGCAATATTAATTGGATTTCACTTAGTTCCGAAGGCATGTACAATAACACAATGTCACCACATTAGCTTTAACTGATGTAGTTAAGCTACTTAATCTTAGAAAATTAATTTTAATATTTTAATGCATTTTTTAAGTATTTCCCTAAAGAGGCCATACAATTTAAAATCAATTCTTTAAGAGAAACCAACACGAATTGCTATATTTTTGTAGTATATATGGCAACTATATCCAAATATAAACCGACATTGACCATACCGATTATGGTTCAGGTATGGTTCATAGAAGACTATACCAAATTTCATCAAAATCGGACAATAAATGCGCCTTTTATGGACCCAATGCCTTAAATCAGGAGACCAGTATATTGACATCTATATCTAAATATAGTCCAACATTGACCATACCCAGCAGGATTATCGAGGGGCTTACCACAACTCATTGTACCAAATTTCAGCGAAATCGGATATTAAATGTGCCTTTTAAGAGCCCATGAACATAAATAGGGAAATCGGTATATATGGCAGCTATATCCAAATTTGGGCCGATCTGTGCCATATTGCAGAAATATTTCGAGGGGCTTAACATAACTCACTGTCCCGAATTTCAGCAAAGTCGGATAATAAATGTGGCTTTTGTGGGCCTAAGACCCTAAATCGGAGGATCGGTTCATATGAGAGCTATATCCAAATCTAAGCCGATCAGGGCTAAAATGAAGAAGAATGTCGAAGGGCCCAACATAACTCACTGCACCAAATGTCAGCAAAATCGGATAATAAATGTGGCTTTTATGGGCCTAAGACCCTAAATCGGAGGATCAGTCCATATGAGAGCTATATCCAAATCTGAACCGATCTGGGCCAAATCAAAAAAGGATATACCCTAAATCGGAGGATCGGTCTATATGGCAGCTATGTGCAAATCTGGACCGATCTGGACCAAATCAAAAAAGGATGTTGAAGGGCCGAACACAACTCACTGCACCAAATGTCAGCAAAATCGGACAATAAATGTGGCTTTTATGGTCCTCACACCCTAAATCGTAGGATCGGTCTATATGGCAGCTATGTGCAAATCTGGACCGATCTGGACCAAATTGACGCAGGATGTCGAAGGGCCCAACATAACTCACTGTCCCGAATTTCAGCAAAGTCGGATGTTGAAGGGCCGAACACAACTCACTGCACCAAATGTCAGCAAAATCGGACAATAAATCTGGCTTTTATGGTCCTCACACCCTAAATCGGAGGATCGGTCTATATGGCAGCTATGTGCAAATCTGGACCGATCTGGACCAAATCAAAAAAGGATGTTGAAGGGCCGAACACAACTCACTGCACCAAATGTCAGCAAAATCGGACAATAAATGTGGCTTTTATGGTCCCCACACCCTAAATCGGAGGATCGGTCTATATGGCAGCTATGTGCAAATCTGGACCGATCTGGACCAAATTGACGCAGGATGTCGAAGGGCCCAACATAACTCACTGTCCCGAATTTCAGCAAAGTCGGATGTTGAAGGGCCGAACACAACTCACTGCACCAAATGTCAGCAAAATCGGACAATAAATGTGGCTTTTATGGTCCTCACACCCTAAATCGGAGGATCGGTCTATATGGCAGCTATGTGCAAATCTGGACCGATCTGGACCAAATTGACGCAGGATGTCGAAGGGCCCAACATAACTCACTGTCCCGAATTTCAGCAAAGTCGGATAATATTGTAAATGTGGCCCTTATGGGCCTAAGACCCTAAATCGGATGATCGGTCTATATGGCAGCTATATCCGAATCTGGACCGATCTGGGCCAAATTAACTCACTTTCCCAAATTTCAGCAAAATCGGATAATAAATGTGGCTTTTATTGGCCTAAGACCCCAAATTGGGCGATCGGTCTATATGGGGGCTATATAAAGATATAGTCCGATATAGTAACCTGTGCAAAGTTTCAGCTCAATATCTCTATTTTTAAAGACTGTCGCGTGATTTCAACAGACAGGCGGACATGTTTAGATAGTCTTCGATTTTTACGCTGATCATGAATATATATACTTTATAAGGTCGGAAATGGATATTCCGATGTGTTGCAAACGGAATGACAAAATGAATATACCCCCATCCTTCGGTGGTGGGTATAAAAATGAATTTGTGTTTGTTCATTTGGCCCGGCCTAGTCAAAAACGGCCGAACTGATTACCTTGAAATTTTCATGGATTGTGTAGGTTGGTCTGGAAGGAAACATAGGCTATAAAATTTGGGGCGGACCCTCCCCCTTACCACAAAAGTACTATTAAAAAATAAAAATGTACCGATCAGAACGATATGGGATTCAAATGAAAGGTATTCAAGAGTAGAATACAAATTTCATATTAAAAATTAGGTCCAAGAAACTTGTGGGCCGCCCGACCACAAAACCCCATAAAATAGATTTATTGCACGAGCATGACAATATGATACTCCAATGAAAGATATTCGGGAGTAGATTACGAATATAGCCAGGAAGAAGGAATAGGCTTTGTAATTTATTGATAAGGGATTTATTGATCGGAAGGGCGGGACCCTCCCCCTTTACCCCAAAAACACCACCCAAAATCAAAAGTGGACCGATAAGGGCAATATGGATATCAAATTAAAGATATTGAAGAGACGGACCAATCTGGACCGTATTCTGGTCGGACTAGGTTAGGCTTAAAACAACTCACTCAGCGAAATCGGGTGACAGATGCGACTTTTTTTTGGCTTAATACCCTTAATCGCCAGATCGATCTATATGGCAGATATATCTATATATAGTCCGATCTGAACCAAATTCGGGTCGTATGTCGGGAGGTTTAAAAAACTCAATGTTTCAAATTCTAGCGAAATCGGTCTTTACGGACTTTAGACCCTATATCGGAAGATTGGTCTAAATGGCAGCTGTATTTAAATATGGTCCTGTCTATACCATATACGGTTCGGATGACGGAAGAATTAAAAAATCAATGTTTGAGCACAGTCGGATGATAAATGGGTCTTTTGATCGGTCTATATGGCAGCTATACCCAAATATACCCCGATTTGACTCTTTCACAAATTTAACCTGTGCAAAATTTCATATTCATAATAAGCCAATTGTAAACGTTTTAGCATGACGATTGTTAGCCTTGTATTCAGCCCGGTAATGGAGCATTTCTACCAGCGACGTAGCCAGGATTTTATTTTGGAGGGATCCATACTAAAATGGAGGTTAGCGTGTTTGCCTATGACGTTGAACGCGTGGATTCGATTTCGGATCAGAAAACATTTTCGACGGCGGTTATCCCCTCCTAATGCTGGCGAAAATTGTGAAGAACTATGCCATCTAAAAGCTTCCCGCCAAGCGGTGCCGCACTGCGGCTCTCCGTTCAGACTTGGCTTTAAAAAGGAGGCCCCTTATGTTTGAGCTTAAACTTGAATCGGATAGCACTCATTGATACTTGTGTTGTGCGCCCCAGTTCCTTAATGGAATGTTCATGGGCAAATTTGCATTTGCATATTAAAACTGCAAAACAATAAGTAACAATAAGTATAAGCTCTAAAATTCCAAAAATAGGTATTTTGGAGGGGGTAGGTCTCGAGGCCGATAGCTCCCCCTCCCACCTGGCTACGTGCCTGATGCCTTAGCCGATATTTGAATTTCTTAAAAAATTTCATTAAAATTGGTTTTTAGACAAAAATTCGTTGATTAATAAAGAAAATACTTTTTGAAATTAGATTGCCGAATGGCCTTTTTATATATCCTATTTGAAAAATTCTAACAGAATTATTTTCATATATATTTATATACTTTTAATATTTTATATGGTATTTTTCAACAATATATTCTTCTCTATTTTTTTTTAGAAATTATTTCTTGCGCAAACGCTTGTCCAAAGGTCCAAATAAGATTGTGCTTTCTGCCAATGATTTTGTATTTCCAGTGGATTCAAGAAGGGTGAGTTTCTGTTCTCAGTCCAATGTCAACAGCACTCAGTTGGATTTCGTTTTGCTTGCAGGTGGACGAAGGCATTGAGGCCATGCTTTGCTGTTGGCTGCAACAATTACAGGAGTTTGGGGGACCCGAAGTCGATAAACCGGATTTGTTGAAGGGCTCCATTGGTTCGCTGAAAAACTTGGGCTTTCTTATACCGGGAGCATCGGGACCCACCACCATCAATGGTCTTAACGGAAAGACGGGTTCGGGATCGGCCAGTTTGGCCCGCCACAATCCGGCCTTATTAGATATGAGGGCCCGCTATAATGGTGATTTGGTGCAACTCAAAGAAGTCTCTCTCAATGGATCCACCGAGCTCAAATCCAAGGCCATGGATCTGCTGGTAATGGCTCACGGCCTCAGGCATGAGAACATCAATCCCCTAATCGGTTGGCTGGCTGATCCCAATCGTACCGCCATGGTTTTCGACTATTGCTCTCGAGGTTCGCTGCAGGATGTTCTGATAATGGACGAAATCAAACTGGACTGGTCATTTCGTCTTAGCCTGCTCACCGATTTAGTGCGAGGCATGCGTTATCTGCATGCCTCACCGCTGCGTGTCCATGGCACACTGACTTCGCGCAATTGTGTTGTCGATGCACGTTGGGTGCTTAAAATAACCGATTATGGGCTCCCCCAATTCTATGAGGCCCAAGGTGTGCAGCCCACCCCACGAACGGCCAAGGAGATGTTGTGGTGTGCCCCCGAGCAGTTGCGTTCACTGAAACCGCACCAACATCACAATCACTCGCGCCTTATGACCACCCAGGCAGGTGATGTCTACTCCTTTGGCATAATCATGCAGGAGGTGGTGGTGCGCGGTGAGCCCTACTGTATGCTGTCATTGTCAGCCGAGGAAATTATAGCTAAAATTAAAAAGCCACCACCCCTTATAAGGCCGTCGGTGTCGAAGGGAGCCGCACCGCCCGAGGCGATAAATATAATGCGACAATGTTGGGCAGAGCAGCCGGAGATGAGGCCAGATTTCAATTCGTAAGTGTGTGAAGTGAAAAACTAAAAAAAAAACAAAAAAAACAAAAAAAAATAAAACACAAAAGGGTTTTGCATAGGCAAATGATAGACAAGAGTATGACAGTGGGGCGCGAACACTATGGCGTTTCCCCTATTATGTTATGATGACTTGAACACATAATGGAACAAAACAGCATCAACACGTATTCCGCACATGAGGGAACGGAAAAACGAGATTTAATTCAAAACAAGTAGAAATGTGCTAAGTTCGACCGGGCGAATTTTGTGAAACCACCACCATGGAGACCTAGACTAATGGGGAGACCGATTCATACGGCAGCTATCTGGTTACAAACCGATTTGGGCAATACTCGCCTTGTATGTTGGAAGTAATAATAAACCATTACGGGCAAAATTTGATCCAAATCGGATAACAATTGTGGCTTATAGGGACCCTTAGAAGTCAAATCGAAGGACCACCTTATATGGGAGCTAAATCCAAATGTGAACCAATATGACCAATCCCCAATGACCTACATCAATAGCAAGTACTACTAAATTTCCCATGAATATTCCACTAAGGAACAGGGGATACATCTCTCATATCAATGAGTGCAATCGGATTAAAGTTTAAGCTCAATGGTAAGGACCACATTTTTTATGCCGAATCCGAACGGCGTGCCGAACACTACTTAGTAGAAAAGTTTTAACATGGCAGGATGTTAGCCGCGAAAGCTGGGCAATGGCATAGGATCTTCTCCAACGTCTCATCATCTTTCCTGCATGCCCTACACATGCTATTACTTGCCGCACCAAGTGAGTGTATAAGGGAGCTCGTACTCCTATGTGTCCTGTTATGATACCGAAAGATTTACCGACTTCTGCTTGCTGCCTTTCAGTAATAGCATGGGATCTCCATATGATTTTTGTCGTACTGCTGCCGTTCCTAACTCGGACTGCGTCGACCCGAAAGGCCTCGGGCTAATCAAGTTTGTTGTTTCGTCTGCTTTTTCATATTCCCTTTCCTAGGCTATGGCCTGGCACCCAAACGATGCGGATTGTGCCATTCTCCGAAAAGGCGTTAATCTCCTTCTTATACTCCAAGACTGTTCGTGAATTTGCCGGCCTGGTTGTTATGGCCAGTTTTACTGTCTATAAAGATATTCCCACTCGACGTCCTCGCGTTAGCACCACACAACCTCACGCATTCCATGATTGTCCATGTCTTCTATGCTTGGACAATCTAAATAATCTTGCCCTAGTCTTCTTCTGAGGAGTCTTCCGAATTTTGGCCAGTTGGCTTTCAACTTATTGAGGAAGCTTATCGGATTCGGCGCTGGCCGTGCTGCTCTAAACCTAACGTAATGATGGTCAGAGAAGGAGTGCTTCAAGGAGACGCTCCTGAACCTCATCGATTAGATTTTCCGAACATATTGTCACATCTAAAACCTACTCGCTAATCCTATTATAAAGGTAGCGGTGTTGCCAATATTAAGTGTTATTTGGTATTTAGTATTCAAGAATTTTGCCAGGTCTTGGCCCCGCTTATTAATGTTGATACTATCCCACGAAATGTGGTGAGAGTTCGCATCGTACCTCATTTCCTGTCTGCTTGCAGCTCCGACGTGGATGGCGGTCGAAAGGCAGACAGAGCGATGATTCACCGTCTCCCTGCCTTGCATCTGCACTGTTGCATCCGACGTTGACAACTCTGGCGAAACTATGTAATTTAAATTTGTATGACAAACAAAACGCAGGTCCTCGGCGGTGTACCAGAGTTCGCATAGAATAATTGGAAGTTGATATGGTTTAGTCCACAAACTTTATTCTGGGTCGCCCATGGCGCCTGCATTTAGGCAATATGAATCTTGTCCTTGCTGATTTTCTCTATCAGAGCGCGTGTAGCTGTCTCGCTCCGGTGGAGGTTTATGTGGATGACCTCAATCATTGGTCCTTCAGTAAATGGGCTTCTTGGGAGTGGGTGATGAATTCATCGCTAGGTCCCTGCTCATTAGGCTGCATTGATTTTACTTCCACTGCACTGACTGATGTTTTCGTATTAGATTCTTTTCCTATCCTAATCTTCCGATTCTTTATGAAGTGGGTCGGGACCCTGTACGTTAGGCTGTATTGAGTTTCCATTTGCACTACCCAACGACCTACACCAACAAGAATAGGGGATATCTTAATTCGCTTGAAATGTAGCGTGATTTTCCCATACGGACATGGCTAATTCGACTTTCAATGTCAAGACAATTTAATCTAACATCTTTTATTTGAGATCTATATTTCCATGGTTGGTAAATAAGTTCTAGTTGGGAGTGTTTTGGGCGTTGAATGGCCCCTCAGAGGTTTCGCCCTGCATGTGTACATTCAATACACGTTCTACTCCCAAATACCTTTCAATTGAGGTCCATATTGCCATGGTTGGTAGATATGTCCGCTTTGTTGGTGTTTCGGGGGTGGGGTTAAAACCTTGACACTCTCAAATATCTTCCATTTGTGACCCTTATTGCCGTGAATGGTCCAGGCAGACAGACGGACGGACGGACGGACAGACGAACAAACAGACAGACAGACTGGCGGATGGACGGATGGACAGATAGGCAAACGAACAGACGGACGTATGGATGGATGGATGGACAGACAGACAGACGGACGGACGGACGAACAGACAAACGGACAGACAGACGGATAGGCGGACGGACGAACAGACAACGGAAAGACGGACAGATGTACGGACAGACGGGCGGTAGGACGGTCAGACAGACAAACGGACGAACAGACAGACGGATGGATGGACGGACAGACGGACAGACAGACAGGCGGATGGACGGAGGGACGAACAGACGGACGGATGGACGGACGGATGGACGGACTGACAGACAGACAGACGGACGGGCGGACGAACAGACAAACGGACAGACAGACGGATAGGCGGACGGACGAACAGACAACGGAAAGACGGACAGATGTACGGACAGACGGGCGGTAGGACGGTCAGACAGACAAACGGACGAACAGACAGACGGATGGATGGACGGACAGACGGAGGGACAGAAGGACATTGCTAGTTCACCTTAAAATGTCATGACAATCAAGCATTAGTTGTCCAAAAAGTAATTGCGGATTTTTCTTATAGTCGGCGTTGACAAATTTTTTCAACGGCTTGTGACTCTGTAATTGCATTCTTTCTTCTGTCAGTTATCAGCTGTTACTTTTAGCTTGCTTTAGAAAAAAAGTGCGCGACATTGTTTGGCGTCAATTTTAATATGGGTACCACATGTATTGAAAGAAATTCATTTACCAAACCGAATCAACGCTTGTGATATGCACCTTAAATGCAATGAATTCGATCCGTTTTTAAAACGAATCATAACTGGAGATGAAAAATGGATTGTTTACAACAACGTTAGTCGAAAACGATCATGGTCCAGGCATGGTGAACCATCTCAAACCACTTCAAAGGCTGATATCCACCAAAAGAAGGTTATGCTGTCTGTTTGGTGTGATTGGAAGGGTGTGGTATATTTTGAGCTGCTTCCAAGGAACCAAGCGATTAATTCGGAAGTTTACTGTCAACAATTGGACAAATTGAATACAGCCATCAAGGAGAAGCGACCAGAATTGGTCAATCGTAAAGGTGTCATATTCCACCAGGACAACGCTAGACCGCACACATCTTTGGTCACTCGCCAAAAGCTTGGCTGGGAACTATTGATGCATCCACCATATAGCCCTGACCTTGCACCATCAGACTACCATTTATTTCGATCTTTGCAGAACTCCTTAAATGGTAAAACTTTCGGCAATGATGAGGCTATAAAATCACACTTGGTTCAGTTTTTCGCAGATAAAGGCCAGAAGTTCTAGGAACTTCGATAACCTTTTGCCAGGAAGATGGCAAAAGGTTATCAAACAAAATGGCAATTATATATTTGATTAAAGTTCATTCTAAGTTTTATTAAAAATGCATTTACTTTCTTTTAAAAAATCCGCAATTACTTTTTGGGCAATGGAGTGTATAAATGCATACCTCAAAATTTTGTTTTTTCAACATTTCAAACTTAGAGAAATTTCCTCTTAATTTTGTCTTGGAGAAATTTTATCCAAATTTCATCTGAAAAATTTTATGGAAATTTCATAAAAATGCTGCCTTTGGTGGAAAATCTGTCTTCTGAGAAATTTGATCAAAAATATGTTTTAGAGAAAATTTTAGCAAAATTTTGTTTCAGGAGTAAACTAAATTTGTATACCCTACACCACCACTGTGGTACAGGGTATTATAACCTTATGTATTTGTTTGCAATGCTATGAAGGAAAATAACTAGATCCAACGATAAGGATAGCGATTGACTTAGAATCACTTCCTAATTCGATTTAGCTATGTCTGTCTCTCTGTCTGTCCTTGTATTCTAGTTATCAAGGTGCAGGACGCATTTGTTGTCCGACTTTCATAGGTCCAAAGAAAAACCCTATTGACTTTGAAAAAAATCGGTCCGGATTTAAATATAAATTTGAACTATTAAGGCTGTAGAAGCCACAGTTTTGGTCCGATCTTAACCAAATTAGACATGAAATACTTTTTTCGACGTCCCAAGATGTGTGCAATATTGTATCAAAATCGGTTCAGATTTAGATATAGCTCCCATATATATCATTCATCCGATATACCCTTTTAATGCCACAGTTTTCGCGCGATCTTTACCAAATTTGGCATGAAGTGCTTTCTTTGACGTCCCAAAATGATATGGTCTTTGAAGGCTGTAAAAGCAATAATTTGGTCCGATCTTTACCAAATTTTGTACGAGGTGTTTCGTTTAATGTCTCAATATGTGTGCAAAATTTCATCAACATCGGTCCACATTTATTTGTAGGATAGGTTAGGTAAGAGTGGCAGACAGACAATTTTAAGTCCATTGTGATACCACAGTAGGAACATACCAAGGCCTCGGATGAAAATCGAACCCATGACTCTACGCTCTGGCAATCCGAGCACGCCTCCAACTCGGCTACCGGAGTGCCTTTGAAACTGCGGTAGCCAGCATATAGCCACTATATGCCAACTTTCAGACAAAACGGAAGAAAATTGAGGCTCCCGGGGCACAAGATGTCAAATCGGGATATCGGTTATATGGGAGCTGTATCGGGTTCTTGATCGGACCGGACTTTACATTGTTGTTGAAAGTCATAACAATACACTATGTACCGAATTTCAGACAAATTGAGGCATCCATGGACTCAAGAAGTCAAATCGGGAGATCAGTTTATTTGGGAGCTATATCGGGTTATAGACCGATTTGGACCGTACTTGGCATAGTTGTTGCTAGTCGTAACAGACGTAACACTACATGCATGCAATTTCCGCTAAATTGTGGCATCCAGGAGCTCAAGAAGTCAAATCGGGAGATCGCTTTATATGGGAGCTATATCTAAAACTGAAACGATATGGTCCATTTGCAATCAATGACCTACGTAAGTCATAGGTTCTATTTGTTAGACATAGGTTGTATTTGTTAAAAGAAGTAAGTAGACTAGCTGGTGCAGGGTATAACATAGTCGACTGCGCCCGACTTTAGCCTTTCCCAACTGGTTTTCTTTAGAAAAATGTCATCAAAATTTTGTCTTCAGGAAAATTTTTCATCAAATTTCGTGTGTTCCTCCTCAATAATTTTAACTAAAATTCACAATATTATTATTTATTTTTTTTTTTATTGCGTCACATTTTATGAGAAACACCACTTTGCATGCTTTCAAAGGAATCTGTTGAAAAAAAAAAATCATAATTTTATTCCCATATCGATTTTCATATTTATTGCTCCTGCCCCATTTCCGTCAACAATAACAACACACTATCGGTCACACTGGCACGCATTTAAAATGTCCTTTAATCGTCAACTACATCGCCAACCGTTGGACGAATGATTGGCGATGTCAATGTCAACGCGCTATAAATATCAACTATGATGGCGGTGGATTCGTTGTTCCGGCTGCTGCATCATAATAATGGCTATGATTCTGATTTTGCCGCTGATGCTGTCGATGATGATGATGATGATGATGACAATGATGTCTCTGTTGTTCCTTTGGCTGTGAATGAATGGCGGTGATATGGGATTGATGTGGCCATGATGACTGTGATGCTGTGACAATCCAATGCAGAGTCTATGAGCGCTTTAAATTATTAAATCATGGACGAAAAGTGAACTTCGTGGACACAATGTTTCAAATGCTCGAAAAGTACTCTAACAACTTGGAAGAATTGATACGAGAACGTACCGATCAATTGGATATGGAACGCAAAAAGACTGAGCAACTCTTAAACAGAATGTTGCCAAAGTAAGATGGGGAAAGAGCACGTAAATCGTTTATATCGATGTCATGTGTGTGTGTTTTTTTCTTTTTTTTGATATTACAGTTCGGTGGCTGAAAAATTGAAAATGGGTTTGGCCGTTGAGCCGGAGGAATTTTCCGATGTGACCATTTACTTCAGCGACATCGTTGGTTTTACAACGATAGCTGCCCACTGTACACCGGTGCAGGTGGTGGACTTGCTCAACGATCTCTATACGATTTTTGATGCCACCATTAATGCATACAATGTCTATAAGGTGAGGTGGAGGGTGTTCTTTGTCTGCTTTCAATAACTTTTGTGCTTTCCCTTGCAGGTGGAAACAATTGGTGATGCCTATATGGTTGTTAGTGGTCTTCCGGTACGTGTTCCCGATCATGCCGAACAAATCGCCACCATGGCCTTGGATTTGCTGCATCAGAGTGGGCGCTTCAATGTCAAACACCTGCCCGGGGTTCCGCTGCAATTGAGAATTGGTCTACACACCGGACCCTGCTGTGCGGGTGTTGTGGGTTTGACTATGCCTAGGTATTGTCTCTTTGGCGATACTGTCAACACAGCTTCACGCATGGAATCAACCGGTATGAGACACATTTAATTTTCTGGTGCAGCAGCTTAGGCAATCTTTCCTCTACAGGTTCCTCTTGGCGCATACATATGTCTCAGGAGACCCGCAACCGCTTGGAAGCTCGCGGCGGCTACACCATTGAGCCGCGCGGTCTCATTGACATCAAAGGCAAGGGCATGATGAACACATTTTGGTTGCTGGGCAAGAAAGGCTTCGACAAGCCCTTGCCAAATCCCCCACCGATCGGGTAAGTAATTCGCAACAGTTGCCCCACTGATTTTTCACTCTAACATGACTAGTCTTCTACCCAATGCCGAATGCGATGATTTGTCATAATGAATGCAGAGAATCTCACGGGTAAGACATGTCGCTCGTACTCTAGCGCCCAAGCTCAATGTATAATGACATCTTTCTTTCCATGCTTTAGTTTGGATGAATCGTTGATACGCAACTCAATTACCTTGAAGGCCCAGGCCAACAAGTCTCGCACAAGTACAAACCCCTCGTCCAGTCAATCCTCCTCGCTGGCTGGCGAGTCTGTGGAAGTCAAAGTGGAGATCACACCACCCACAAATGCCGAAATCTCCTCTCCCAATTTGCCAAACTCCTATTCCCTGGACTCCAATTCCACCACCACTATAAGTCCCAATATGACCTTGTGTCCCGAATTTCCCATTAAGACGCCCAGTACCTCGCCACAGTCCCGCAAAATAAGCGAGCTGCCTGGCGATAATCTATTGAATCCGAATAGTTTCAATCGCTTGCCCTCCTCCACGGCTGGGTCATCGTCAAGGCTCTACAAAAAGATCGAGGAGATGATGGACCTAAGCTCTCCCTACAACCATTACAAGTGTCTCAGCCCAAGTGAGAGCAACCTTACGCAGTTCTATGATGGCAAATATCTGTACAGCGGAGGTGGAGTGGCGCCAGTTATTCCAAGCACCAGCGGCAATTGCAATAGTCTGCAGACGGCAAGATTCGAAAAGCCCGGATCCTCGCGTTTGCTACGACGTCAGTTCAGTCTGGATCGTGATGATACCCACGCAAAGGGTGAGCATCACCACCAACAACATCATCAGTCTTCCCTGCAATCCTCCCACACCATGTCCATGTCCAACAAATCGTCAATGCTGGAGATACCCATACTACACGATACGGCAAGAAGTCCCAAGGGCACAATCAATCGCCTGCATAAACAGAACTCCAATTCCATAGCCCAAGATCTGGAGAAGATTGAGGAGATCCCTTTGTCACCGGCCTCGTCACAGCAGCATAGTAGTCTAGATAGCAACATGAACCGTAGTCCACCGTCCACAGTGGATGCCCAATCACCGCCTCCACCAACTGCCCTGAGGGGAGTTTTGGGAGGTTACCTTCCATCGACATCGCCTCCACCTGCCACCTTACTCTCGGCACCTGCATCGCCCGCTCCCTCAAGATCCCTGAATGGCGGTCTGGCCAGCACTGCGATCATGGAAAGTCCCACCACGGATGCCTCATCGACGGCAACCACAACGGCCTCAGTAAACTCCAATCAAACAGTTCCCAGTGAAGATCACAGAAACCTTAGGAAACCCGAAATAACTCTAAACGTTGAAGCCCTCCTGAGTAGGTAGGATACGGTGTAAATGCTCCTCTTCGGGGAGCATTTGGAGGCCAAATCTCAAACTTAAAGCTCTTCTAGGATTTTGCAAGTTACTCAAAGTTTAAGTTCACAGAAAGTATCCTGATTGGCTCAAAGTGCAATACAAGACATGCCAAGCGAAAACCGAAACAATTTTACATTTCAACCTCACCAAATTTCTGTCCGTCTGTCTGCAAGTTTTCGATCGAGTGAACAAGTCGAAATCGGTTGAAGGCCCCACAACAGGAGAGTGTGTGTGTGGAGCGACTCCTCAAGTATATTTTCAGAATATCTTCACACGCATGATGTTGTATTGAACTTTGATGAAACTCTCACATATAAGTATAATTAAAGCAATATTGTTATTATTATCTCATCTGGTCTTTGTTGTTATTCATAGATTGAAAACCATGATTTATTCTTCAATATCTTATATTTTCCATTATCTATCTATTTATGTGTTCAAATATATTAGAAAGGTATCTAGAGGTGTCTTCAAATGGCTTTAAACTAAACTTAACTAAAATGAAATACATAACCTACATATAATTAGACTAAGACAATTGTCATTAAGTTTTGTAAACTCAGTTCTCAGTTCAAATCCTCGATATACGATAATTATTTAATAGTTTCGAATAGTTGTACGACTTACATTGAAATCTGAAAGGCTTTATCACATAACAGAATATGAAAATGAAAACCATCTGGTCACCTTGTCTCTGAGCATAGGGAGCAAGCTGGCCATGCATCAAGGATTTAACCAAAGAATGAGTACAATTTTATGTTCACTAAGGCATAAAGTAAAAAAAAAAATAATAAAAGCGAATAATTGTTGATATTTTTTTTTTGTTTTTTTCAATACATTAAGGATGTAGAATGTAGAGAAATAATGGACAGCCAAATTTTCCACATGGCAAGTAATGTTCAAAGACACTAACCTTTCCCAATGTGTAAAGTACAAAATTTCCCCACGAACAGTGTGTCAAGTAGTGACATGATGAAGTGGTAACAAGTAAGAGCGTGCTAAGTTCAGCCGAGCCGAATCTTTTATATACCCTCCATCATGGATCGAATTTGTCGAGTTCTTCGCGCAGTATCTCTTTTTAAGCAAACAAAGAATAATGAAGAAAGACTGTTGCGCTATTGGAGCTATATCAAGTTATAGCCCGATTCGGAACAGAAAAGAATTGAATTCAGAACATTGCGCCATACGCATCACTGTTTTTGGAAGTCATAATAAAACACCTCACGCAAAATTTTCTACTGGCTCAAGAAGTCAAGATCCAAGATCGGTTTATATGGCACCTACACCAGGTTATGGACCGATTTGGACCAACTTCGCTGAAATGTTGGAAGTGATACCAAACCACCACGTGCAAAATTACAAAATCAAATCGAATGAAAGTCACAATAAAACACCTCAAGCTAAATTTCAGCCAAATCGGATAAGAATTGCGCCCTCTAGTGGCTCAAGAACTCAAGATCCAAGATCGGTTAATATGGCACATATATCAGGATATGGACCATACTTCGCTGAAATATTGGAAGTGATATCAAAACACCTCATACAAAATTACAGCCAGATCGGATAAGAAATGCGCCTTCTAAAAGCTGAAGAAGTCAAGACCCAAGATCGGTTTATATGGCAGCTATATTAGGTTATGAATCGATTTTGACCGTACTTAGCACAGTTGTTGGAAGTCACAATAAAACACCTCAAGCAAAATTTCATCCAAATCGTATAAGAATTGCGCCTTCTAAAAGCTCAAGAAGTCAAGACCCAAGATCGTTTTATATGGCAGTTATATCAGGTTACGAAACGATTTTGACCATACTCAGCACAGTTGTTGACAGTGATATCAAAACACCTCATGCAAAATTACAGCCAAATCGGACGAGAATTGCGCCTTCTAAAAGCTCAAGAAGTCAAGACTCATGCTCGGTTTATATGACAGCTATATCAGGTTATGAACCGATTTTGACCGTACTCAGCACAGTTGTTAGAAGTGATACCAAAACACTACGTGCAAAATTTCAGCCAAATCGGACGAGAATTGCGTCTAGAGCCTCTAGAGGCTCAAGAAATCACGACCCAAGATCGGTTTATATGGCAACTATATCGAAGCATTGACCGATTTGACCCATTTACAATCCCAACTGACCTATACCTATAAGAAGTACCTGTGCAAAATTTCAAGTGGCTTTACTCCTTCGAAAGTTAGCATGCTTTCGACAGACGGACGGACGGACAGACGGATGGACAGACGGACGGACAGATGGGCGGACATGGCTAGTTCGACTTAAAATGTCACTACGATCAAGAATATATATACTTTATGGGTTCTTAAACGCATATTTCGAGATGTTACACAGAACAGAATGACGAAATTAGTATACCTCCATCCTATGGTGAAGATACCCTCCACCACCGTTGAAAAGCTTATTCTTATATGCTTGCCTGGATTTGAAGTCGGGCGTTCAGTGCCATAAGCGGTACATCAAGGCTTCACGGAGATTAAGTCAGTCTGCAATCAGATGCACCAAGACATTTTGCGAGGGCGATCGCAAAACAAGCCGACCTCACATATAGATGGCGGTAGTAGTATGAACAAGTAAAAAAGTGTGAAGTTCGGTCATGCCGAACTTTCGATACCCACCACCTAGCATATAATAATCATCCTATTTTATTATAACTCCACTACTATATCCATAGTTATATCTAAATAAATTCTGGTCTCGATCACATTTTATTCAGGTCCCGAGAACTCATAACGGTTACAGCGAAATCAGGCAAGATATCCGATTTTTATGGGATTAAGACACAGAATTGGAAGATCGGCCTAGATGGCTGCTATATCTGTATAGTCTGATCTGATTCAGATTTTGGTCGGATGTCGGGAGGCTTAAAACAACTCACTATTTAGAATTTCAACGAAATCGGATAATAAATACAACTTTTATGAGCTTCAGACCGTTAAGCGGCATATCGGTCTATATGACAGCTATATCCTATATGTCAGGAGGCTTAAAATAACTCACTATTTCAAATTTCAACGAAAACGGGTAATAAATGCAGCTTTTATGGACTCAGACCCTTAACCGGCAGATCGGTGTATATGGCAATTATATCTAAATATAGTCCGATATAAACCAAATTTAGGTCGGATGACAGAAGGCTTAAGACAACTCACTGAAATTTCAAACTTCATCGAAATCGGGTAATAAAAGCAGCTTTTGTGGGTTCCAGAACCTTAACGGGGCAGATCGGTCAATATGGCAGCTATATCTAAATAAAGTCCGATCTTAACCACTTTTTTAACACACTCACCTTTTTAAATTTCAACAAAAATCGGATAAAAAAAAATTAATAGCCCTCAGACCCATTATCGGTAAATCGGTCTATATAGCAGCTATAACCAAATGTGGTCCGATTTGGTGCGTTCACGAACTTAACCTGCGCGCGGCAAAAAGACTTATCTGTGCCAAATTTCACTCAATATCTCAATTTGCGAAGGCTGTAGAGTGATTACAATAGCCGGACGGACAGACACACGGACATCGTATTTCGATGTGTTACAAAGGTAATGATGAAATTAGTATAGCCCTATCCTATTTGACTTTGACATTGAACAGGCATGTTAAGCATGGTCTGAATAGGTCTATAACGTAATATAGCTCCCATATAAACCGATTTCCCGATTTTTATTCTTGAACTTCCAGAGGGCGTAATTCTTATCCGATTTTGCTGAACTTTAGCACAGAAAACAACAGCCATGGTTTACTCCTGAAATCAAGCACTTGATCAGCGTTCGAAATTTGGCATATAAAAGATGGAAACGTTATAGACTGCCTACACTGTATGACACGTTTAAATCCGCTAGAAGAGATGTGCTCAAAAAGACTAACGAGTCCAAAAAGCAGTACTATAAAAGGAAATTCGAAAATGCAATTGATAGTAAGCGAAAATGGAAAGAAATAAGGAACATCGGAATTGGATCGAAATCCAATACCAACACTGATTGTCTTTCTATCTCTGACCTAGATGAGATAAATGAAAACTTTTTGAAAATAAATACTGTGGACCCTGGCACAAACACTTATTCTAATATTTCTACAGCACAGATTGAAGACACATTCTCGTTTAGATGTGTTAGTCCCGAAGAAGTCTTACAAAGTTTTGCAACCATAAAGTCTGACGCAATGGGATTTGATGGCATACATCCTAGATTTGCCAAATTGGTACTGCCGAAAATACTTCCATTTGTTACACACATTTATAACAACATTCTTACAAAGTCAACGTTCCCAACAGACTGGAAATTGGCAAAAATTATACCGATACCCAAACAGAATTCAGAGTTCCGTCCGATTGCTATCCTGCCGTTTTTCTCTAAAGCTTTGGAACGTATTATAAATACTCAAATAGATGCCTTCCTGAGTTTCAGAGGTCTTTTGAATGATAGACAATCTGGTTTTCGAACAAAAAGAAACTGCTCTACTGTATTAATTGACGTTGTGGAAGAATTGAGACAAAATATGGATAATAATATGGTATCATTTCTGGTTTTACTGGACCACAGTAAAGCCTTTGACACAGTGAACCATGACATTCTTATCTCGAAGCTTGACAGACTTTTCTTTTTCTCCAAACCGGCCTGTAAACTGATTTCATCATACATTACCGGACGCCGTCAATCCGTCAATGTCGGTGATACAACATCTGCGGCACTTGATGTACCTAGAGGTGTTCCGCAGGGCTCTATCCTTGGTCCCTTACTTTTTTCTGTATACATAAATGATCTACCTGATATTCCAATGCATTGTAATGTGCAAATGTACGCTGACGATGTTCAGCTTTTCTCCAGCGCTAAACCAAATTGCGTACAATCATGTATAAATAATATTAATTGCGATCTGAATGAAATCCAGAACTGGGCGAGTAAAAATAGTCTCTGTCTAAATCCGTCAAAAACTAAACTGATGAAAATTTTAAAACGATCAACCACCCAGATTCCTCCTGTAAGAGCTACTTTGAACAACTCGGTAATAGAAACTGTTGATACATCCTGCAACCTTGGTGTAATATTCAATTCCAAACTGACTTGGACTAATCATATAAACAAAGCTGTTGGTAAAGTTCAAGGAATGCTGCGAAGTTTGTGGTCTGTGCGGACTTCTACACCTTTTCAAGTACGTATGCTTTTAGCGAAATCTTACCTTATACCTACTCTACTTTATGGATGTGAAATTTTCGCAAATTGTGATTCGAGAGACTTCAACAAACTAAAAGTAAGCTACAATAACATTGCTCGCTACATATTTAATAAGAAAAGGAGAGACCGAATTTCTCAATTCGCCCACAAAATATTCGACATTAGTTTCGAAAACCTCCTCAAAGCGAAATGCGTTATTTTACTGCAAAAAATAATCTATCTTAAGCAGCCAAAATATCTTTATGATCATCTCCATTTTGCTCGATCTGGCAGAGGACTAAAAATCATTCTACCACGCTTCCGAACCTCAAACTCTGAAAAACAATTTTTAATCAACAGTATTCGTCTTTGGAACAATTTGCCATCCAACATCCAAACCATAAGTAATGCTACTCTTTTCAAGAAAACAATTTTCAAACACTATATTTAAAGTATAATTCCTAAAAAAAATTCTCTTATGATAAATTTTATAATATAATTACTTTTTTATTTATATTTTTCTTAACACATATTCGATGTAATCCATTCCTTAAACCGGCATCGTCACTTATAAGATTTTTATCTTGTGATGTCTGGTATCAATAAACAAACAAACAAACAAACAAACAAACAGTTTCCATGACCTCTAAGAGACGTGTCAACTATGATCTGAATCGGTTCTTTACCTGATACTTCTTCCCTATAAGCCCCGATTTTACTTGGTGAGCCCCTATAGGGGGCAATTCCTATTCGATTTGGTTGAAATTTTGCACAATGGTGTCTAAATAGGCTGAAAGAGCTCCAATAGCATAGCAATTCTTATTCATTATCCTTTGTTTGCCAGTTAAGAGATTCCGGTCAAAGAACTTGACAAATGCGATCCACGGTGGAGGGCAGATCATAGCACGCTTTTATATGTTTTTTATACCCACCACCAAAAGATGGGGTTATATTCATTTTGTCATTCCGTTTGCAACACATCGAAATATCCATTTCCGACGCTATGAAATATATAAATTTTTGATCAGCGTAAAAATCAAAGACGATCTGGCAGTGTCTGTCCGTCTGTCTGTTGAAATCACGCTACAGTCTTTAAAAATAGAGATATTGAGCTGAAACTTTGCACATCTTCTTTTTTTTTGTCCATAAGCAGGTAAAGTTCGAAGATGGGCTATATCAGACTATATGTTGATATATCCCCCATATAGACCGATCCGCCGATTTAGGGTCTCAGGCCCATAAAAGCCACATTTATTATCCGATTTTGCTGAAATTTGGGACAGTGAGTTGTGTTTGGACCTTTGACATTCTTCGTCAATTTGGGACAGATCGGTTCAGATTTGGATATAGCTGCCATATGACCGATCCTCTGATTTAGGGTCTTAGGCTCATAAAAGCCACATTTATTATCCGATTTTGCTTAAATTTGGGACAGTGAGTTGTGCTGGGCCCTTCGACATCCATTGTCAATATGGCCCAGATCGGTCCAGATTTGGATATAGCTGCCATATGACCTATCCTCCGATTTAGGGTCTTAGGCCCAAAAAACCCACATTTATTATCAGATTTTGCTGAAATTTGGGACAGTGAGTTGTGTTAGGCCCTTCAATATCCTTCGTTAATTTGGCACTGATCGGTTCAAATTTGGATATAGCTGCCATATAGACCGATCTCTCGATTGAAGGTTTTGAGCCTATAAAAGGCGCATACATTTTCCGATGTAGCCGAAATTTGGGACAGTGATTTAAGTTAAGCTCTTCGACGTCCTTGTTCAATTTGGCCCAGATCGGTCCAGGTTTAAATATAGCTGCCATGTAGACCGATATCTCGATTTAAAGTCTTGGCCCCATAAGAGGCGCATTTATAATCCGATGTCACTGATATTTGACACAGTGACTTATGTTCGGTTTATTTTTAGATATAGCTACTAAAAAGATCAATATTTTGTTATAAACAAATTGAACAGTGACTTGTACTAATTGGTATTTGGTCCAAATCGGAACAAATATCGACTGCTATGGGACATAAGGTTTGCAATTTTCACTGGATTTTGATAAAAGATGGTTTACATATATGTACCCGAGGTGGTGGGTATCCAAAGATCGGCTCGGCCGAACTTAACGGCATTTTACTTGTTGTTAAATCGGTTACTTTTGCAACGGCCCTGATAGACCATTGTGATAATGCAAGAAAAGGCAAAGGAAGATGGGTTATAGTTCTTACCGTTGTCTCTTAGGCCGGCCCTCAAAGAAATAAGAATCAAATGTGGATATTGTTCTTTCCTTCCACTCCTCGACGTCTTCAAACTTCTAAAAAAATTATTATTTCCAAACTTTAGTCGATCAGCATGCTTCACAATTAGACATTTTCAAAGGCAGCAAGGCAGTAGACGTCTTAAAGTTCAGATTGTGGCCAAACTTTGGATCCGACAAAGCATTAAATTGTAGCACCGTGGATTTGTGGAGCAGCGTCCACCAGACCACAATAGCATACAGCATTATAGGTCTCACAGCTACAGTATATAGCCAATGCATGACGTTCGGTTTAAGACTCCACCTTTTATCAATGGCTCTCTTACAGGTCTATCTAGAGAAGGAGTTGCCTTTTTAGGCTTTTCTGAAATGTTAGAAATGAAGTTCAATTTCCTGTCCAACAAAATATTCAGGTGGTTGGACTTTCAGTAGATGGACCATGATTCTGCCAAGGAAACAGTTGCCAACCAACAGCTCTTAGACGGTTTTTCGCATATGCCACTTTCGGTATACCACTTCGCTGTGGTGCGTAGAGCTACCTGGTGTACATCTTTATGAATAAAGGGAAACTTTCCCTTAGCCACGTCATCAGCACATGGGACCACTTTTGCAGACACTGGAAGGGCGGACGAACTATTAAAATCCAAATGACTTGATTATCCATCATATGATGGTGGATATCAAAATGAGTGGTTAGAACCCTGATTTAATGGGTATGGTCCAGCAAGCTCTACAAATACAATACATGGTGGGAAGTTACATTTCTTGCCCGTCCTCCATTTATCTCCAGTTTGGAGATAGGAATGTCTGGGCTGGAAATATGTATTCTTTCTTTTATTCACAAGACAATCGTTATGGATTAAATGGAAAATAAAACTTATATTAGATAAAAAATAAGACAAATACCAATCCATCCCTCCTTCCCCATGAGACATTTCTTAGTCCTGAGAAATGCTTAAAGTAGTAAATGTTAACTGTTAAAATTGGTAATAAAACAGAAAAAAATTGTTTTTAGTGATTTATAAGAAAACTAAAAGAGGAGGCATGCGTCAGTCAGTGGGCAAGGATATTTGGTATATTCTTTTCAAAGCCCCCCCCCCTCTTCAGTTAGTTAACAACAAATACTAAATACAGAAAAAAATTATATATACAAAAAAAGAGAATAGAAATCAAATGTAAACACTTTTATAATGACAACTATTGACTACTAAACTACTTTTTTTACGTGTGACAAAACCAAAGTAAACCAAAAAAATGAGATACACCCGATTCCAAAAAAAATTTTAAAATGTTTCTATAAGTATATGAGAAAAGTTATACCGAACTACAAGCCAAATCACAACCAACCAACGCTCCCACCATTTCACCATTAAAAAAATTGGGCAGCTAGTTTTTCATTGATTAGGAGAATGTAAACACATCTAAGCCACATAAAATGCCCTGTAAACTTTAATAAACATAAAGTTAATTATTAACAAATTAGATATGTAATAAAAAATACTAAACTATAGCCTAAGTTCGTTTATAATGAGAATTTAGATGCAAACAAAAAAAACCGTTACGAAAGATACAATCCAAAAAATATGCAGATGCCACAAATAAAGCAAAACAAAACAAAAACACCTGGTATTATAGATCAATCAACAGTCGACGTTTTTTTTTTTTTGTTTCATTGCAAACAAAGGAAACAGTTTCTAGTGCAGTAAATAATGACCAATGGACATAGGAACCCTTTAATGTATGCCAAAAAGTCGCAGACAACACCCCAAGCAGCTATTCTGACTCCGCTTTCAATGACAATACATTGTTGTCTATACAAATTTTCCCGGCCCTTCTCCTAGAGATATGCTTCGGGAAGTTGGGAAGTACATATGACGCCAAAGCAGAGGATAAAAGGAATGCCCTGGACTGAAAAAAGGAACTTTAAAGAAAACTTTTAGGAAAATGCGAAAAAAGCCGGCTCTAGCCCTATACTCCTGCAAGGGGGCTATTGGCAAACGTTGGGGAGTTTGAACCGCGCATCATAGACTGGTTGTATGATGCAGATGTCAGATCTATAATTTTGGTGGACGGCGCATGAATAGAGATGGGTTTCTACAGCCTAAATACCCAACATTTGGGTATTTATTGGGTAAATACCTATTTTGGGTATTTATAATTTTGCAAATATCTTGGGTATAAAAACATTTTTCAACAAGTATAAAGGAATTAAATTCGGCCGGGCCGTACTTTGGATACCCACCACCTCGGGTAAATGCGTAAACCCCCTTTCGTCGCAATCCGCTGAAAATTGGATAACTTTATAAATACAATATAAGTCACTGTTGAATTTTGTGTTTAAAATTTCAACAAAATCGGGTAATAAATAAAGCTTTTATGAGCTTCAGGCCCTTAACCGGCATATCGGTCTATATGACAGCTGTATCTAAATACAGTCCTATTTTTATCATATTTGGGTCGAATGGCGGGTGGCCTAAAACTACTCACAGTTTCAAATTTCAGCTTTTATGGGCTTCAGACCCTTTATCGGGAGATCGGTCTATATGGCAGCCATATCCTAATATAATCCGATCCAAACCATATTTAGGTCCTATATTAGGAGGCCTATAACTGCTAACTCTTTCAAATTTCAGCGAAATCGTTTAAAAAAATAAAGCTTTTATGGGCTTTAGACCCTTTATCGGGAGATCGGTCTATATGGCAGCTATATCTAAATATAGTCCGATCTGAACCATACTTAACTCAGATGTCGCGAGCCTTGAAATAACCCACGGCTTCAAATTTCAACGAAATTGGGTAATAAATAAAGCTTTTATGGGCTTCAGACCCTTTATCGGCAGATCGTTCTATATGGCAGCTATATCTAAATATAGTCCGATCTGAACCATATTTAGGTTCGAAATTGAGAGGACTGAAACTGCTCACTGTTTCAAATTTCAGCGAAATTGGGTAATAAATAAAGCTTTTATAGGCTTCAGACCCTTTATCGGGAGATCAGTCTATATGACAGCTATATCTAAATATAGTCCGATCTGAACCATACCTAAGTCAGATGTCGGGAGGCTTCAAATAACCCACTGTTTCAAATTTCAGCGAAATTGGGCAATAAATAAACCCTTTATCGACGATCGGTTTATATAGCAGCTATATCTAAATATAGTTCGATCTGAACCATATTTGCATCAGATGTCGGGAGGCCCAAAACTACTCACTGTTGCAAAGTCGGATGAAAAATTAAGTTTTAATGAGCATTAGACCCTTTATCGGAAAATCGGTCTATATAGCAGCTATATCCAAATATGGTCCGATTTGGCCCGTTCAATAACTTAACAAGCGTGCATTAAAAATACGTATCTGTGCCAAATTTCAGCTCAATATCTCAATTTTTTAAGGCTGTAGAGTGATTACAACAGACGGACCGACAGATGGAGAGACGGACAGACTGACAGACGGATTGACACACGCACATCGCTAAATCGTCTTTGAATTTTACGACGATGCGAAATATATATACTTTGTAGGGTCGGAAATTGATATTTCGATGTGTTGCAAACGGAATGACTAAATGAATATACCCCCTATCCTTCGGTGGTGGGCATAAAAATTGTTTAATGATTTCGGACTATGTTTGGATATAGGACTATATTTGGATACAGCTGCCCGACCACCTGATCTCCCGATATAGGGTATTGAGGCCATTAAAGATTCATATCCGAATTCGAAGAAATTTGGCACAGTGTGTTCTGGTAGATCCCTATCCATTTCTGTCAAATGTGGCACAGATCGGACCATATTTGGATATAGCTGCCATCCATATGCACCGATCTCCCGATATTGTATAATGAGCCTATAAAAGGAGCATTTGCATCATATTTCAATGAAATTTGCCACAGCGAGTTCCGGTACCCTGTTCTTGTTCTGTTGAATATCGTCCAGATCGGACCATATTTGAATATTCCATCTCCCGAAAATATACTATTGAGCCCATAAACGCAGCGTTTTTCATCCGATTTTGAGTGAGTGAGTTTTGAGAGTAAACCAAATTGCATCGAATTCGGGTAGTAAATGGATCTCTTATGGGCTGAATACCCAGTATCGGGAGATCGAGTGGTCGGTCTAAGGGCAGCTATATCCTAATATAGTCCGAACTAAACCGCACTTCACAGAAATGAATAGGGGTCTACTCACTGTGCCAAATTTCATCGAAATCGGATGAAAAATTACCAATTTATTGTCTCAAGACCTTAAGTCTAGAGATCGGTCTATATAGCTGCTATATATAACTAAAATCCAATTTTATAAGATCAGAAGATCAGATTTATATACAAAGAATACGAAATCATCAAAAAATTTTTGAAAAATGTTTATATACCCAAGATATCTGCAAAATTATATGTACACCCAGCTTTTAGGTATAAATGGGTAAATACCCGGGTAATTGTCCAATTTACCGGGTAAAAAGCTGTTGGGTATTTACCCATCGCTCATCTTTATGCATGAAAACTCCACATACTGCTCCATACTCATTCGAGTTCAAGCCACATTGAGGATACCACTATCAGAAGCACTGTATTTAATGGACCCATTAAGGAACAACAGCAGAGGTAATTGAATGCTGTCCGATTCAACGTTTGCATTGGCTAGGTCGGGTTATCAGAATGGATGAAGAAGCTCCAGCAAACAAGTCTTTTGAAGGCGACCATAAAAGAAAACGCAAAAGAAAAAGACCAAACCTCCGATGGAATGACCAAGTGGTGAACGACACCTCGAAACTGTTTGTCAGAAATTGGAAAAGAAGCGCAGAAGTTCGATGCGCTGGGGCATCTATTCTAAGTTCGGCTAGAGGAATAAATTTTTCTCTAATGGACAATTAAAGTAAAGTACAGTAATATACTCATCGCAGTCCTAGCTACCATATAGATCGATCTACAGATTAAACATTTTAAGCCTATAAAATGTGAATATATCGAATATGGTACATACCGGTCCATCTTTAGGTACAGGTCCCATATTAATGTACCCTAAATTTTCGGTATTTGCGCTCGGAAACCCACATTTTTGGTCCAATTTGTCTAAAATTTTGAAAGAAATTTTTTCTCGGCCTAGACTATCCATAACCGAAAAGACCAATATTATATAATAACTCCAATTTAAGGGAATATTTCAAATAGAGAGATTTTTGCACTGAATTTAGCAAAGTCTAGATTTAGAATAGATAGACTCCGATTTGGAGTCTAAGGATAGCCCCAATACAACTCACTGTCTCACATTTCGGAGAAATCGCCGAGCCCAAAACCTTAAATCGTGAGATCGGTGTATATAGCAGCTATGTTCAAATCTGGACCGATCTGGACCAAATAGAAAAATGATGTCGAAGGCCCCAATACAACTCACTGTCCCACATTTCGGAGAAATCGGGCAATAAATGCGCCTTTTATGGGCCCTAAACCTTAAATCGAGAGATCGGTCTATATGACAGCTGCATTCAAATCTGGACCGATCTGGGCCAAATCAAAGAAAGATGTCGAAGAGCCTAAAAGAACTCACTGTCCCAAATTTCAGCAAAATCGGATATTAAATGTGGTTTTTATGGGCCTAAGACCCAAAATCGGAGGATCGGTCTATTTGGCAGCTATATCCAAATCTGGACCGATCTGAGCCAAATTGACGAAGGATGTCGAAGGGCCTAACGCAACTCACTGTCCCAAGTTTCATCAAAATCGGATAATAAATGTGGGTTTTATGAGACTAAGACCCTAAATCGGTGGATCGGTCTATATGGCAGCTATATCCAAATCTGGACCGATCTGGGCCATATTGACAATGGATGTCGAAGGGCCCAACACAACTCCCTGTCCCAAATTTCAGCGAAATCGGATAATAAATGTGGCTTTTATGGGCCTAAGACCCTAAATCGGCGGATCGGTCTATATGGGGGCTATATCAAGATATAGTTCGATATAGCCCATCTTCAAACTTAACCTGCTTATGGACAAAAAAAAAGAATCTGTGCAAAGTTTCAGCCCAATATCTCCATTTTTAAAAACTGTGGCGTGATTTCAACAGACAGACGGACGGACATGTCTAAATCGTCTTACAATAGATTTTAACGCTGATCAAGAATATAAATACTTCGGAAATGGATATTTCGATGTGTTGCAAACGGAATGACAAAATGAATATACCCCCATCCTTCGGTAATGGGTATAAAAAGGATGTCGAAGGCCCCAACACAACTCACTGTCCCACATTTCGGAGAAATCGGGCAATAAATGCGCCTATTATGGGCCCAAAACCTTAAATCGAATGATCGGTCTATAAGGCAGCTATATCCAAATCTGTACCGATCTGGGCCAAATTTAAGAAGAAAGTCTAGGGGCCTTTTACAACTAACTGTCTGAAATTTTGGCAAAATCGAGAGATCTGTCTATATGGCAGCAATATCCAAATATGGACCAAATCTGGGCCAAGGTAAAGAAGGATGTCGAGTGGCCTTACACAACTCACTGACCCATATTTCAGCAAAATCGGATAATAAATGTGGCTTTTATGGGCCTAAGACCTTAAATCGGGAGATCGGTCTATGTAGGGGCTATATCAAGATATTCTCCGATATAGCCCAGTACCAGCTGCACGGACGGACATGGCTAGATCGTCTTAGATTTTTACGAAGATCAAGAATATATATGCTTAACAGGGTCGGAAATGGATATTTCGATGTATTGCAAACGAAATGACAAAATAAATAAACCCCCTCTCTTTGGTGGTGGGAATAAAAAAGGGACAAATATGCGGGAACGCATAAACTTGAAATTTAGTAAAAACTTATTAGCCACATAAGCTTTAAGATGTGGGGGTGGTTAAGGCATAAAAATGTGCCAATTTTACATTTAAAACGTTTCTTACCACCTCCCTTTGATGAAAAAAAATGATCATATCTTGATGGCAAAAGTGACCAAAAACTTTTAGAAAATAAAAGTATCTTAGAAAATTAAAGTTGATCTTTAAGTCGACTTTTGCCATTTTGATAGAAGTCGAATAGTCTAAAAGTCGATATTTCGTCCCAACTTGGTTTTCCTAGTCCAAACTCGGAAAGGTAGGCTTCCATAGACGGGTTTGAAGCCTTACGATTCTAAAACAAAAATTCTTGAGGATTTTCCAGACAGTGAAATCCGCGCAAAATAGATTGAGGCAACTAGTGACCTGCACAAGACACCGGAATAATATTCGTAACCTTTTTTAACTTTACACTCGAAAGTATAAAGCTAACATCATGGCACCTCTTGGTAATTCCGATCACTTGTTACTGGTGACCAAAAATTCACTGACCGGCTTGCTTAACATCTTACTTTTCTTTAATTAGCTATGACCGAACATTTGTTTCATTAACCGAACTTAAAATAGAGTTCTCAGCGCCCCGATCTTCTGCGCTTCTTCTAAAATCTCTGATTCCCAGTTTCGAGATGTCTTTCACCACTTGATTTTTCCATCGAACTTTTGGTCGTCCCGGTTTGCATGTAGCACAGCGATTGCCTCTAAAAGACTTGCTCGCTGGTGCTTCCTCCGGTTGATAGGGCCAACTTAAGAGCTGACAAAATATCGATGCCACTATCGGTACTATCGATATTTAATTTTTTGACTGAATATCGATTTATATTTTTCAATGGATACTAGAGCAAAAGTTAAATTTTTGGCAAAACTAAACACAAACAAGTAAAAAGGCATTAAGTTCGGCCGGGCCGAACTTTGGATACCCACCACCTCGGGTATATATGTAAACCACCTTAAATAAAAATCCGGTGAAAGTTGCATACCTTATGTCCCATAGCAGTTATATCGAAATATATTCTGGTTTGGACCAAATATTAATGAGTACAAGTCATTGCTCTATTGAGTATAACAAAATATTGGTCTTTTTGGTAGCTATATCTAAAAATAAACCGATCTGAACCATAAACGACACGGATGCCGAAAAGCCTAACACAACTCACTGTCCCAAATTTCTGCGAAATCGGACCTTTTACGGCGACAAAATCTTAAATCGAGAGATCGGTCTATATGGCAGCTATATCCAAATCTGGACCGATCTGTGCCATATTGCAGAAATACGTCGAAGGGTTTAACTTAACTGACTGTCCTAAATTTTGGCGACATCGCACAATAAATTCGCCTTTTATAGGCCCAAAACCTTAAATCGAGAGATCGGTCTATATGGCAGCTATATCCAAATCTGAACCGATCTATGCCAAATTGACGAGAGATGTCGAAGGGCCTAACACAACTCACTGTCCCAAATTTCAGCAAAATCGTATATTAAATGTGGTTTTTATGGGCCTAAGACCCTAAATCGGAGGATCGGTCTATATGGCAGCTATATCCAAATCTGAACCGATCTAGGCCAAAATGACGAGAGAAGTCGAAGGGCCTAACACAACTCACGGTCCCAAATTTCAGCAAAATCGGATATTAAATGTGGTTTTTATGGGCCTAAGACCCTAAATCGGAGGATCGGTCTATATGGCAGCTATATCCAAATCTGAACCGATCTAGGCCAAAATGACGAGAGATGTCGAAGGGCCTAACACAACTCACTGTCCCAAATTTCAGCAAAAGCGGAAAATAAATTTGGCTTTTATGGGCCTAAGACCCTAAATCGGCGGATCAATCTATATGGGGGCTATATCAAGATATGGTCCGATATAGTCCATCTTCGAACTTAACCCGCTTATGGAAGAAAAAAGAATCTGTGCAAAGTTTAAGCTCAATATCTCTATTTTTAAAGACTGTAGCGTGATTTCAACAGACAGACGGACGGACATGTCTAGATCGTTTTAGATTTTTACGCTGATCAAGAATATATATACTTTATAGGGTCGGAAATGGATATTTCGATGTGTTGCAAACGGAATGACAAAATGAATATACCCCATATGCCATATAAACAGTTATTGGAAGTCATAACAAAACACCGCATGCGAAATTTCAGCCCAATCGGATGAGAATTGCGCCCTCTAGAGGCTCAAAAAGTCAAGACACAAAATCGGTTTATATGGCAGCTACATCAAAACATGGACCGATTTGAACCATACCTAGCGCAGTTGTCGGAAGTGATACCGAAACACCACGTGGAAATTTCAGTCAAATCGGACGAGAATCGCGTCCTGTAAAGGCTCAAGAAGTTAAGATCCAAGATCGGTTTATATGGCAGCTATATCAAAACATGGACCGATTTGGCCCAGGGACCGATTTGTGCAAAATTTCAAGCACCTAGTTTTACTCCATCTTAAGTTAGCGTGCTTTCGACAGACAGACGAACGGACATGGCTAGATCGACTTAGAATGACATGACGATCAAGAATATATATACTTTATGGGGTCTCTGACGCATATTTCGAGGTGTTACACACAGAATGACGAAATTAGTATACGCCCATCCTACGGTGGAGGGTATAACAAGTAAAAGCGTGCTAAGTTCGGCCGGGCCGAATATTGGGAACTCACCACTATAAATTCTGATAAAATATGGGAGCTATATCTGGTTATAGCCCGATTGGCGTCGTACTTGGCACAGTTATTGATATCGGATAAAAATCGGGACTGGTAAGGGCTCAAGAAGTCAAATATATCAGGTTCTTGACTGATTAGGACCGTACCTGGTACAGTTATTAAAAGTCATAACAGAACGCTATGTGTAAAATTTCAGCAAAATCGGATGAAAATTGAAGCGTCCAGGGTCTCAAAAAGTCAAATCGGGACCTATATCTTGTTATAGGCCGATTCGAAACGCACTTGGCTCAGTTGTTAGAAGTCATAACGGAAGACTAGTTGCAAAATTTCAGCCAAATCGGATGAAAATTGATGCTTCCAGGGGCTCAAGAAGTCAAATCGGCAGATCTGTTCATGTAGAAGATATATCAGGTTATAGGCCGATTCGGATCATACTTGGCTCAGTTGTTGGAAGTCCTTAAAGAACACTATGTTCAAAATTTCAGCCAAATCGGACAAAAATTGCGGCCTCCAGTGGCTTATGAAGTCAAATCCGGAGATCGGTTTATATGAGAGCTATATCCAAATCTGAACCGATATGACCCATTTGCAATCCCCAACGATCTACATCAATAGTAAGTATCTGTGCAAAATTTCAAGCGGCTAGCTTTGCGCGTTCGACCGCTATCGTGATTTCGACAGACGGACGGACGGACATGGCTAGATCGAATCAGATCGCAGATCATTAGCTAGGTTAGTACATCCCCATCCTATGGTGGTGGGTATAAAAAGTCACAGTTTGGTGCGGTTTCTGGGCTGGTGGCAACATTGGACCGTACTTCTTCAAAGATTATGCGAATCGTAACGTAACTGCGAATGGTGAGCGCTATCGTGAAATGATATGCCTTGGAGCTACAATATCCCCTGCAATAGAAGATACATGCACATCTATTTGAATAAAAAATTAAATTCCATTTAAATTTCTCTCATGACCAAAGCATTTGATAATTGCTATCCATTATGAAGGGTAAAGAAAAATTTCCTTTCTGCCGAACTAAACCCGCTTTTGACTGTTTTCAGACACATTTAAACTCACAAGTTTTCCTTTTCTTCTGTTGAAGGACTTCTTTTTTAATGCTTAAAAATAATCTTTGCATTTTGTTGTGGTTGTTGTTATTGTTAGCTGTATTTTTTCATTTGTTTTTTACCGAATTGCCTAAAGCGTTCTGATAATATCCTTAACAATGGAACGAAAGAGTCCGGTCAGCGTGCATTCGTAACGTCTGAGGGAAAGTTGACGCAATGCCAATAACAGGGAACCAAACCGCAACCAATTCGATTGTTGAGCAGTGTAGCGTGCTAAAGCCAAAAGGGCGTTGTTACTGTAATTCTCCAATAGAGTTGCATACTCTCCATTCAAGGCATATTCTGCAAATGGCAATAACATCACTTCTGTTTTATCTCACTTAAGCTTAAACTTACCTCGGCGACACAAGATGAGGGTCTCAAGAAAACTCAGTTCCATAACATCGGCATTGATTTGCTTTGCCTCCTCGATGATGCGATGCAAGGCTACATCACCGCAAGCCTGAAATACAGCCGTAATATCAAATGTCCAGTGGGAGGCCCTTAAAACAAAACATTCGCTCCATACCAAGTGCAGAATGGTCTCCTGTTGACTGGAGGGCAACGTACGAAACTGCTCGTTGCTCTTGGCCTGTCGTAAGCAGGTCACCAAAATTTGTGTTAATAGTTGAAAATTTACCACACCGGCATGACTAGACGATGAATTGCCCACAACACCGGAGACAGATGGTTTCCCCAATGCCAGCGATACAGCGGAGGTATTGTATCTGAGACTCGAAATAAAACTCAGACGCCTGACAGCTGGTTTAAGGTTCAACTTTGTGTCGCGATCCTCCTGGCAATCCGTGAGTGCCGAGGAAGAACTTTGATGTCTAGGACCTCTTTCCTCCTGCACGGCCTGCACATTCATGCCAACCTTGAGGCACTGCTGAAATCGACAAAACGGACACCAATTACGACGAGCTTTGTCTATGATGCAGTTCCCCTTGCCCGCTATGCAGCTGTAGATATTGCCCTTGCGCACACTGCGCTTAAAGAAGCAGGAGCAGCCATCGCAACAGATTACGCCGTAGTGTTTACCCGAACTTTGATCTCCGCACACCTGGCAAAGTACGAACTTAAGGTTGGCTCCTTCGCCCATGTCGGCCATGCAGCATTGACCATCACCAGCCGCATGAGTGTTGAGGGCCATACTACTTGCTCGGTCTAAGACAAACTGAGATGGTCGCATAATCGACCCGACATATTTATAGCCAATGCTCTTCCTTCTTCTCCCCAATCGACTTTGTCCTGCAAGTGTCGTCCAAATATTTACTTAGCGTTTTCGCCTTGTTTAGCTCGAGTGCTGGGAAATGAAAAGTTCAGTTAAATAATCACCACGTGACAGGTCATGTCAAAGCACGATGAGTTGGCACAAATGATATGCAAATCAAATCAAATGTTTAATGTAACGCCCTTTATTGACCAATTATTTGGCCACCACAAGGAAATCACACACTGTCATCCTGGAGTGGTCATTAAGGCGTATCTATCGGAAATGCAAAACAATTATTTAACACTACATTCCAATAACGAAGGGTGGAATGGACGGCGAAGGTGTGAGGTGTTAAAATCTCATAAATGTTATCATTGTTGTGGTGGTGCCTGACATACTCACCTAAAAAAAAAAAAAAAGTAAGTATCCTTAGTCATAAAAAGCAATTGACATAAAATACATCTTTAAAAAAATCCTAAATGGTCAATTTCGTGTTAGAAAGAATGTGTTTTTGTACCCACCACCATAGGATGGGGGTATACTAATCTAGTACTTCTGTTTGTAACACCTCGAAATATTGGTCTAAGACCCCATAAAATATATATATTCTTGATCGCTTAGAAGCTCTGAGTCGATCTAGCCATGTCCGTCCGTCCGTCTGTCGACAGAAAAAACGCCAGCCAATTGAAATTTTGCACAGATACTTAATACTAATGTAGGTCATTGTGGATTGCAAATGGGCCATATCGGTTCAGATTTAGATATAGCTCCCATATAAACCGATCCCCCGATTTTTATTCTTGAGTCCCTGGAAGCAGCAATTTTTGTCCGATTTGGCTGAAATTTTGCATATAGTGTTTCGTTGACTTCCAACAACTGTACTAAGTACGGTCCGAATCGGTCAATTATCTGATATAGCTCCCATATAAACCGACCTCCCGACCTTTGACTTTTTGAGCCCTGGATGGCGCCATTTTTGTCCGATTTGACTGAAATGTTATGCGTAGTGTTCTGTTATGGCTTTCAATAACTATGCCAAATTCGGTCCAAATCGGTCTACAAACCGATAAAGCTCCCATATAATGCGACCTTCCTATTGGATATCTTGAGTCCTCAAAAGCCTCCGATGTTGAGAGGCGTCAAAATACTCACTCCTGCAAATTTCAGCGAAATCGGATAAAAAATAAAGCTTTTATGGCCTTCAGAACCCTTATCGGGGGATCGGTCTATATGGCAGCTATATCTAAATATAGTCCGATCGGAACCATATTTGGGTCAGATGTTTGGAGGCTTAAAATAACCAACTGTTTTAAATTTTAGCAAAATCGGGTAATAAATAAAGCTTTTATGGTCTTCAGACTCTTTATCGAGAGATCGGTCTATATGGTAGCTATGTCGGGAAGCCTTAAACTACTCACTGTTTCAAATTTCAGCAAAATTGGATGAAAAATGAAGTTTTTATAGGCATTAGAGCCTTTATCGGAAAATCGGTCTATATAGCAGCTATATCCAAATATGGTCCGATTTGGCCCGCTCAAAAACTTAACCAGGGTGTATTAAAAAGACGTATCTGTGCCAAATTTCAGTTCAATATCTCAATTTTTGAAGCCTGTAGAGTGATTACTACAGACGGACCGACAGACGGATTGACACGGACATCGTTAAATCGTCTTAGAATTTTACGACGATCCGAAATATATATACCCCCTATCCTACGGTGGGGGGTATAAAAGTACAAAATATTATGGTGGCATTTATGGTTCAAATAAGAACTGTTCCTTGCGCCACTACTGTGACTGTAATACAATGTACGGTTAGGCTTAGAAATTCTTACTGATACCGCTTAGCCAAATCCATCTTTCGGCGAATCAGCCTAAAATTTTGCACGTGATATTCTGTTATGATTTTTACAACTGTGTTAAGTAAGGTCCAGATCGGTCTATTACCTGATATAGCTCCCGTATAAACCGATCTCCCGATTGACTTCTGGAGCCCCCGGAAGACGCAATTTTCATCCGGTTTGGCTGAAATATTGCACGTAGTGTTCTGTTAAGACTTCCAACAATTGTGTTTAATACGGTCGGAATCAGTTTATAACCTAATAAAGCTCCCATATAAACCGATCTCCCAATTTGAATCCTTGAGCCACTAGAAACCGCAATTTTTGTCCGATTTGTCTAAAATTTTGCACATTGTGTTCTGTTAAGTCTTCCAGCAAATGTGCTAGGTACGGACCAAATCGGTCTTTAACCTGGTGTAGCTCCAATATGAACCGGTCTGTCGATTATCCTTGTTAGTTTAGCAAACACTTTTGCTGTTTCGAATAACAAATTTGATTGAGCGTCACAAATTTCTCTGAAGGTTGATGATTATTAGCAGATTGTTTGAATTTCTCAAACACGTTTTTAATTAGGCATCCCGAGTGAACAAATGATTTCCAATCTTTAATGACTTATATTTGTATACCCACCACCGAAGAATGGAGGTATATTCATTTTGTCATTCCGTTTGCAACACATCGAAATATCTATTTCCGACCCCATAAAGTATATATATTCTTGATCAGCGTAAAAATTTAAGACTATCTAGCGATGTCCGTCCGTCTGTCTGTTGAAATCACGCTACAGTCTTTAAAAATAGAGATATTGAGCTGAAATTTTGCACAGATTCTTTTTCTGTCCATAAGCAGGTTAAGTTCGGACTATATCTTGATATAGCCCCCTTATAGACCGATCCGCCGATTTAGGGTTTTAGGCCCATAAAAGCCATATTTATTATCCGATTTTGCTGAAATTTAAGACAGTGAGTTGCGTTGGGCCCTTCGACATCCTTCGTCAAATTGGCCCAGATCGGTCCAAATTTGGATATAGCTGCCATATAGACCGATCCTCCGATTTAGGGTCTTAGGGACATAAAAGCCACATTAATTATCCGATTTTGCTGAAATGTAGAACAGTGAGTAGTGTTAGGCCCTTCGACATTATTCGTCAATTTGGCCCAGATCGGTACAGATTTGGATATAGCTGCCATATAGACCGACCCTCCGATTTAGGGTCTTAGGCCCATAAAAGCCACATTTATTATCCGATTTTGCTGAAACTTGGGACAATGAGTTGTGTTAGGTCCTTTGACATATTTCTTCAATTTGGCCCAGATCGGTTTAGATTTGAATATAGCTGCCATATAGACCGATCCTCCGATTTAGGGTCTTAGGCTCATAAAAGCCACATTTATTACCCGATTTGGTGAAATTTGGGACAGTGAGTTATGTTAAGCCCTTCGACATCCTTCGTCAAATTGGCCCAGATCGGTCCAAATTTGGATATAGCTGCCATATAGACCGATCCTCGGATTTAGGGTCTTAGGGACATAAAAGCCACATTAATTATCCGATTTTGCTGAAATTTAGAACAGTGAGCAGTGTTAGGCCCTTCGACATTATTCGTCAATTTGGCCCAGATCGGTACAGATTTGGATATAGCTGCCATATAGACCGATCCTCCGATTTAGGGTCTTAGGCCCATAAAAGCCACATTTATTATCCGATTTTGCTGAAACTTGGGACAATGAGTTGTGTTAGGCCAGACAACATCTTTCTTTAATTTGGCCCAGATCGGTTTAGATTTGAATATAGCTGCCATATAGACCGATCCTCCGATTTAGGGTCTTAGGCCCATAAAAGCCACATTTATTATCCGATTTTGCTAAAATTTGGGACAGTGAGTTGTGTTAGGCCAGACGACATCTTTCTTTAATTTGGCCCAGATCGGTTCAGATTTGGATATAGCTGCCATATAGACCGATCTCTCGATTTAAGGTCTTGCGCTCATAAAAGGCACCTTTATTGTCCGATTTTGCCAAAATTTGGGACAGTGAGCTATGTTAGGCCCTTCGATATCCTTCTTGAATTTGGCCCATATCGGCCAAGATTTGGATGTAGCGGCCATATAGACCGATCTCTCGATTTAAAGCTTTGGGCCCATAAAAGGCGCATTTATTTTCCGATGCCGTCGAAGTTTGGGACAGTGAGTTAGTGAGTGGACAGTGAGCCCTTCGACATTATTTTTTAACTTGGCTTTCATCGGTCCAGATTTGGATATAGCTCCCACATAAACCGATTTCTCGGTTTTGGGGTCATAAACGGGGCATTTATTGTCCGATTTCCGGCTCTTCGGCATTTTTCTGCAACTTGGCCCAAAACGGTCCAGATTTGGATATAGCTGCCATAATGACCGATATCTCGATTTAAAGCCTTGGCCCCATAAAAGCCGCATTTATAATCCGATTTCACTAAAATTTGGCACAGTGACTTTTGTTAGGCTTTTCGACATCCGTATCGTGTATGATTCAGATCGGTTTATTTTTAGATATAGCTACTAAAAAGATCAATATTTAGTTATACACAATTGAACAGTAGTATTTGTTCCAAATCGGAACATATTTCGATATAGCTGCTATCCGAATTAATCGGTTGGTTCCTTGGAAGCAGCTCAAAATATACCACACCCTTCCAATCCCACCAAACAGACAGCATAACCTTCTTTTGCTGGATATCAGCCTTTGAAGTGGTTTGAGCTGGTTTACCATACTTGGACCATGATCGTTTTCGACTAACGTTGTTGTAAACAATCCATTTTTCATCTCCAGTTATGATTCGTTTTAAAAACGGATCGAATTCATTGCATTTAAGGTGCATATCACAAGCGTTGATTCGGTTTGGTAAATTCGGTTTGGTAAATTTTCAATACATGTGGTACCCATATTAAAATTGACGCCAAACAATTTCGCGCACTTTTTTTCTAAAGCAAGCGAAAAGTAACAGCTGATAACTGACAGAAGAAAGAATGCAATTACAGAGTCACAAGCCGTTCAAAAAAATTTGTCAACGCCGAATATATTTCTACTATATTATCGACAATTACTTTTTGGGCAACACAATAGAAGATATAAGCAAATTTGTATTTTGTGTATTGAAGAAGGCACAGCGGAGCGTGCTTGTGTGGTCTAGCGAAGAATTAAACCCAATTGAATATGCCTTGAACAACTTATTAATTGGTTTATTTAACAATTCAAATTTTTCATCATAAGTTTTTGTATAATGAAAATTCCAATTACTCAAAATCTAAAGGGGGGGTGTGAACATTAGACACTCTTCAAAACATACAGGGTGGCTGATGAAAGCCGCTACCAAAAAAAAATGTAATAACTTTTTTTCTATTTAATAATAATAATTTAATAATTAATTTAATTAATTAATTAATTAATTTAATTAATAATAATTTAATAATTAATTTAATAATTTAATTTAACATGAATAAAAGAAAAATGTATTCCATACACCGAAAAAAAAATGTAGCAATATTCATCATTGTAGCAATATTCATCAGCCACCCTGTATCATTTTCGCTATATCGGGTCATAATACTCCTTGGCTTTTCCCACCATATCTGGCACTGGCATCTTAGGGAAGTTCTTTCTAGCCCTCTCTGGTTCATACTTATCGCCGCTGTTCAGATCGCTCTCTGCAGTTGCAAAATCACTTTGAATCTTTCCTACTCTAGCCACGGAATCTATGGTGAAACTTCCCTTCAAATCAAGTTTAAACAAGTGCTTTAGGTTAGGACAGGTGAAACATGCCACTATGGACATACACCAAAGCCAGTAATCGGCTTGCTGTGCGCTCTAAAAACTATAAAATAACCTCTAAAAAGAAAATTTTAAGTTAGAAATTCCGTGCTACTTAAAAAATTCTTAATTGTTGTCAATACCACTCCCCTAAGTTGGTTCATGTCTGATATTTTGTCTCCATCTAAGTGCGTGTATCTGTTGGACGCGATACACGCACGCCCTACACATGCCATCACTTGCCGCACCGATTTTACATAAGTGAGCTCGTAGTGCTATGTGTCCCGTTATGATATCAATAACTATACTAACCTCCTTCTTGCTTCCTTTCAGTAATAGCCTCCTCCATGGGATTTTCGCCGTCCTACCGACCGTTTTGCTGTTTCACAAAGTTGCATGCGCATTCGTCACCCGCTCCCTTAACTCGGACTGCGTCGATCCGAAAGGCTTGGGGTTAACCAAGTTTTTTGATGGCAGTCCTCTGGCCTTCACCGCCAAATCCCTCCTCAGTCAGCATCCGTAATAGGTCATTCATGGTGGTCACCCATAGGAGTGGCAATAAAAAGTCCCCCTGTGGCGTGCCCTGTGCAACTTTCTCCCTTATTTTTATGCTTTGGGACACACATTCACATGTTCCTTAGCAGGCACTGGACTAAGGATTGGATCAGTGTGTCAGTCCGCACATTGTTAAAAGCCCCCACGATGTCAATGCATACTGCCAGTGTGTACGTTTTGGCATCGAAGGATTCTTCTATTTTATGCACAACCTCGTGCAGGGCAGCCTCCACCGACCTTCCCTTGACATAGGCAAGCCGTTTGTATTTGAGCAGTTCGATGGATGTCCTACTCTATATAATGGTGTCCACAATAGGTTCCATGGTTTTGAGTAGAAAGGACTAAGGCTTATGGGTCTGTTGGCCTTTGGTGTCGCATAACTCGCCTTGACGGGCTAGGGTGTAAACACCGCCCCTGCCTCCTGCCTGGCTTTCGGAGTATATGAAAGTCCTAGGCTCGCTCTGAACATTTTGGTCAGATGAGGCGCCAGATAGTCTGCCTCTTTCTGTAGTAACGCCGGAAGTATCCCATCAGGTCCGGGTGACTTAAATGGTTTAAAGCTCCTCAAGGATTCCTTCAAGTGCTTTACATGTCCTGATCGAAGTGTATGTGACTTGTTAGGTTTCTTTGTCGGAGTTCTTCGTGCATCGGATGGCCCAAGTCTTTTGCCAACAGATACGATGTTTTTGCAAATTCTATCAACTGGTATTTCGATTACAACTGATTGTACCAGTTTGGTCGTTTGTCAACATTCAGTGAGTACAGATAAGTATGGGTTGCCCAAAAAGTAATTGCGGGTTTTTTTAAAAGAAAGTAAATGCATTTTTAATACAACTTAGAATGAACTTTAATCAAATATACTTTTTTTACACTTTTTTTCTAAAGCAAGCTAAAAGTAACAGCTGATAACTGACAGAAGAAAGAATGCAATTACAGAGTCACAAGCTGTGAAAAAATTTGTCAACGCCGACTATATGAAAAATCCGCAATTACTTTTTGGGCAACCCATAGAATTCAGTTTCCGTTAAAAGTTGGTGTTACTATTTTTTCAACGAGATCATGTGTGAATGGGTAAAGAGAAAAAGAAAGTCACCTATCTGTTTTCCTATGGTTGCTCCAAGCAGATATTGGTGGTGATACAACAAATATTTATTGTGCGCTGTCTAAACGAAGCCACACGAATTTGCTTTTTCAGTTCGTCTTTGCTTTGCCCGCGGCCATGCGAAGTTATGAGCGGATGTGTCTTGGTGCCCATCAACGAAGTACATACAATTTTATTTGTTTCACTCAAGTAATTTGAAATTATTAAAACTAGCCCTCCCAAGCTCGCTCCGCTGTGCCTTCCACAATACAGAGAATAAAAATTTACTTATATTGTATTTATAACCTAACCTACTTTATTTAAATATACTCCACATTGTTGGCATACACAACTTGGCAATACCTTTCGGTTGAATGCAGTGCATATCTCAAAGCTTAAGATTGTGCAGCCGCACAGGCACTTGGCCCAAAAGGTTTCTTTTTTATACCCACCACCGTAGGGTATGGGGGGTATATTCATTTAGTCATTCCGTTTGCAACACATCGAAATATCAATTTCCTACCCTACAAAATATATATATTTCGGATCGTCGTACAATTGTAAGATGATTTAACGATGTCCGTGTGTCTGTCCGTTCGTCTGTTGTCATCACTCTAGAGCCTTAAAAATTGAGATATTGAGCTGAAATTTGACACAGATACGTCTTTTTGATGCACGCTGGTTAAGTTCTTGAACGGGCCAAATCGCACCATATTTGGATATAGCTGCTATATAGACCGATTTTCCGATAAAGGGTCTAATGCCCATAAAAACATTGTTTTTCATCCGATTTTGCTGAAATTTGAAACAGAGAGTAGCTTAAGATTTCCAGACAACTGACCTAAATATGGTTCAGATCGGGCTATATTTAGATATAACTACCATTAATACCGATCTCCTGATAAAGGGTCTGAAGACCATAAAAGCTTTATTGAAACTGAAACTTGCAATAGTCGATTATTTTAAGCCTCCCGACATCTGACCAAATATGGTTCAGATCGGACTAAATTTAGATACAGCTGTCATATAGACCGCTCTTCCGATAAAGGGTCTAAAGGCTATAAAAGCTTTTATCCGATTTCGCTGAAATTGGGAATACTGTGCAGTTTTAAGCCTCCCAACATCTGACCTAAATATGGTGCAGATCGGCCTTTATTAAGATACTAGCTGACCCGGGCCCGCTCCCCTGCGCCTTCTTTTACTTTATATGGAACAAAAGTTTCCTTGGAATATTTATCAATAATTATATTATATTATAATTATATTTTAATTTATGTATAATAAATAGATCTTATAGTGAAATACCATCCTACGAAAATAATATATTGCTTGACTAACAGTTTAACAATATAATTGCCTCTATCTGAATCCCATATGATCTTTATTGGTCTACGAATTTGAGTTTGGATGTAAGGTGTACTCCATTCTTAAAATATTTCATTTCAGCCCGATATTCTATGATGTCTGATTTAGTGGTGTTTTCGGGGGAGAGGTGGTCCCCCAGATGCTTGGTCCTGAAAAAATATCAGCATCGTGCTCTCCTCTCATATACCATTTATTTAAACCCCATATTGCCATTAACTTAAGAGGAGTTTACAGGATGAGGCGTCCCCCAAACACATGGCCCCAAATTCGTTTTCTAATCTCAAATACCCTTCATTTGAGTCACATATTGGCATGGTCGAAAAATTGTTTCCCTTTGGGGGTGTTTTGGGAAAGGGGTGATGCCCTTAATACATGGTCCTACATTTGGATATCAAATTCGTATTCTACTCCCAAATAAATACCTTTATTTGAGCCCCATATTGCGATGGTCACTAAAAAATTACTGTTTGTGGGGTATTTTGGGAAACGGGTAGACCCCCAGAATATTGGTCCCGAAATTGGGTATCAATTCTTGCTCTACCCCACAATACCTTTCATTTAAGCTCCACATTGACATGGTCGGTAAATATGCCCAATTTAGAGGTGTTTTGGGATTTGGGTGGTCCCCCAAACACTAAGCCCTGAAAATATATCAGCAACGTACTCTATTCTCATATATCTATATATCATTTATTTTTACCCCATATTGCCATTGCCCTCAAAATTGGGTATCAAATCGTTTTCTAATCTCATTTAAACTCCTAATGGCAAAAGTCAGCAAACATGTCCGGTTTGGGGTATTAGCCCTAAATACTGTGAATATTTAGTTCCACTCTCTTTAAGACCCAAATTGTCCTGGACAGCAAATACATCCTATTTGGGGGTTGTTTTGGTGGTGGTACGTCCGCTAGACAGTTGACCCCTAATGTTGATATCAGATACGTGGTCTACTCTCACAAACCTTTAATTTAAGCCCTATATTTCCATAGTCGGCAAACATTACCGGCTTGGGGCGTGTTTTGTGGGACGGGCGACCACTCAGTGAGTTGGCCTTGAATATATATATCGGATTCGTGTTCCACTTTAAAACGCTCTTATTTGAGCCGCATATTGCAATAGTCAGCAAATACTTACTATTTGGGTGGTGTTGTGGGGGTGGGGTGGCCCCATAGACACTTTTCCCGATTATTGATATCAAATTAGAGCTTTACTCCCAAAGACGTTTCATTTGAGCCCCTTGAGCTATGGCTGTAAATTTGTCCCCTTTGGAGGATGTTTTTGGGTAGAGGCGGATCCCCAAACACTTGGTCCCATATTTGGATATCAGATTCTAATTCTACACTCAAATACCTTTTATTTAAGCCCCATATTCCCATGGTCAGTAAATAAGTCCTGTTTGGGGGGTGTTTTGGGGAAGAGGTGGACCCCCAAAAACGTGGTCCCACATATGGATATTAGATTCGTTTTCTACTCGCAAATACCTTTCATTTGGGTCCCACATTGCCACGGTCGGTAAATATGTCCGATTTAGGGGTGTTTTGGGGTTGGGGTGGTCCTCCTAGCACTTGGTCCGACAATTGGATATAAGATACGTTTTCTTATCCTAAATACCTTCCATTTGAGTCCCATATTGTCGTGATTGGTCTAAATATATGTTTGGTTGGTTTTAGGGTCAGGCGGCCCCCCTAGGTACCCCACCCGAAATTTGGATACCAAATATTTATTTTTAGTGCACTATATGAGAGCACACAAAATTTCGCTAAAATCGCACCACACATCTCCTAGATCTAGCGTTTCTGAAAATTAGGGTAAAGGGGAGGGTCCTTGTTCTTGTGAACTTTTCTTCACTCAAATACCTCTTATTTAAACCCCACATTGCAATGGTCAGTAAAAGTCCTACATGGGGTGTGGTGGACCCCCAGGGACTTGGTTCCAGAAGTAAAAGTCAATTTCGTGCTCTACTCCCAAAGACATTTCATTTAAGATCCATATTGCCATAGTCTGTACATATGTCCGATCTGAGGGTGGGTGACCCACAAAACACTTAGTCCCACAATTGGATATCAGATTCGTTTTCTACTCTCAAATACCTTCAATATGATTCCCATGTTATAGTGATTGCTATATTAATCCGTTTGGCGGGTTTGGGGTAGGGCGGCCCTCCTACGCACCGCACCACAGAATATGATAAAAAATTTTTGATTTTAGGTTACTGTAAGTGTGCCAATACAATTTCGCTTAAATCACCCACACTCCCGATCTGCGAGATCTGGTTTTTTGCGGCTGAGCCCGGCCCGCATCGCTGCGCCGTCATTTTCACCACGCGAAAAATATGTTTTTATACCGTTGTTTTTACACCATAGGATGGGGGTATACTAATTTCGTCATTCTGTTTGTAATTCCTCGAAATATTCGTCTAAGACCCCGTCATTTTAAGTCGATCTAGCCATGTCCGACCGTCTGTCCGTCCGTCCTTCCGTCTGTCTGTCGAAAGCACGCTAACTTTCGAAGAAGTAAAGCTAGCCACTTGAAATTTTGCAAAAATACTTCTTATTAGTGTAGGTCGGATGGGATTGTAAATGGGCTATATCGGTCCACGTTTTGATATAGCTGTCATATAAACCGATCTGGGATCTTGACTTCTCGAGCCGCTAGTGAGCACAATTCTTATCCGAATAGTCTGAAATTTTGCATGAGATGTTTTATTACGACTTCCGACAACTGTGCGACATATGGTTCAAATCGGTTCATAACCTAATATAGCTGCCATATAAACCGATATGGGGTCTTGACTTCTTGAGCCACTAGAGGACGCAATTATCACCCGATTTGGCTTAAATTTTGCATGAGGTGTTTTGATATGACTTTCAACAACTGTGCTAAGAATATTTCAAATCGGTCCATACCCTGATATAGCTGCCATATGAACCGATCTGGGGTCTTGGCTTCTTGAGCCTCCACAGGGAGCAATTCCTATCCGATTTGGCTGAAATATTGCACCACGTGTTTTGTTATGACTTCCAACAACTGTATTAAGAGTGGTGCAAATCGATCCATAACCTAATAAGCTGCCATATAAATCGATCTGGGGTCTTGACTTCTTGAGCCTCTAGAGGACGCAATTATTATCCGATTTGGCTGAAATTTTGAATGAGGCGTTTTGTTATGACTCTCACCAAATGTAATAAGAATAGTTCAAATCGTTCCATAACCTGATATAGCTGTCATATAAACCGATCTGGGGTCTTGAACCACTAGAGGGCGCATTTATTATCCGATTTGGCTGAAATTTTGTACATCGGCTTCTTTCATGACCTTTAACATACGTGTCGAAAATGGCATGAATCGGTTTATAGCCTAATGCAGCTCCCCTATAAAGCGATCTTCCTATTTTACTTCTTCAGCCCATAAAGTGGGCAATTTTTTCTAGATTTGGCTGAAATTTTACACAATGACTTCTATTATGGTCTCCAATATCCAGTTCAATTATGGTCCGAAATGAACCATAACTTGATATTGCTCCAAAAACACAGCAATTATTTTATTTTATCCTTTGTTTGCCTAAAAAGAGGTACCGCGGCAAGAGCTCGACAAATGCGATTCATGGTGGAGGGTATATAAGATTTGGCCCGGCCGAACTTAACACGCTTTTACTTGTTTATTCTCACTCTAAAATGTTGACAACTTTTTGAATAATAAGATTTTTCTCCACAAATCTTTTTTCTATAGAAATTATTTGTATTTTTATCTAATATTTTAATACCCACCACCATAGGATGGGGGTATACTAATCTAGTTATTCCGTTTGTAACACCTCGAACATTCTGATATTCTGAGTCAATATAGCCATGCCCGTCCGTCCGTCAGTCTGTTGAAATCACGGTAGCTGTCTAATGCGAAAATGTAGCCGTTTGAAATTTTGCACAGATACTTAATATTGATGTAGGTCATTGGGGATTGCAAATGGGCCATATCGATTCAGATTTAGATATTGCTCCCATATAAACCGATCTCCCGATTTGACTCGCAATTTTTGTCCGATTTGGCTGAAAGTTTTAATGTAGGTTTCTGTTATGACTTTCAACATCAGTGATAAATACGGCCCAAATAGGTTTATAACCTGATATAGCTACCATATAAATCGATCTCCCGAATTGACTTCTTGAATTCTTACAAGCCGCAATTTTTGTACGATTTGGCTGAAATTTTGCATGTGGTGTTCTGTTATGACTTCCAACAACTGTGCCGAGTACGGTTCAAATCAGTCTATAACCATATAAACCGATCTCTCGATTATCCTTCACTCAACCAAATTTGTTTTTCAAAACAACAAAAATGTTAGCTAAAACAGCAGTTTTTGTCTGCTGAAAATGGGAAAGCAGACATTACACCTGTTTCAGCAAACATAGGGCTGCTGTATTAGCAAACTTTTCTTACGGCTATTTCAACGAACAAAATCTGGTATTTTGAGTACACAAGTCTGCTGAAATAAAACATTTGTATGAAATAAAACACTTGTATGCCTTTTATAGTACGAAGCTTATTGAAATTGGAAAATATCGGCTAAGATTTAGATATAACTCCCATATATCTATTCGTTCGATTTGCAGTAATAATGCAATAAAATGGTCATTTGTTAACCGATTCTCTCGAAATTTGGCAGGAATGAGTTATCTTGACTCTTAAGATTACTGGTGAATTTCATAGATATCGGTTCATATTTGGATATAGCTTTCATATATATATATATATATATCACCCGATTTTTACTCCTAAAATCACTGCAAGCGCATTTATTCATTAATCTTGCCATATATTTATAAAGTTTGGTCAAATCGGTTCAGATTTAGAGCGCATTTATTCATTAATCTTGCCATATATTTATAAAGTTTGGTCAAATTGGTTCAGATTTAGATACAGCTCCCATATATACGTTCGTCTGATTTTGAGAAATATTGCAGTAAAATGCTTATTTGCAAACCGATTCTCTCGAAATTTAGCAGGAAAGGTTTTCTCTTGACTCTCGATATCTTATATATAACAAGTAAAAGCGTGCCAAGTTCGGCCGGGCCGAATCTTATATACCCTCCACCATGGATCGCATTTATCGAGTTCTTTTCCCGGCATCTCCTCTTAGGCAAAAAAGGACATAAGAAAAGATTTGCTCTGTTATTAGAGCGATATCAATATATGGTCCGATATCAATATATGTTGGAGACCTTTGTAAAATGTCAGCCAATTCGAATAAGAATTGCGCCCTTTGGGGGCTCAAGAAGTAAAATAGAGAGATCGATTTATATGGGAGCTGTATCGGGCTATAGACCGATTCAGAACATAATAAACACGTATGTTGATGGTCATGAGAAAATCCTTCGTACAAAATTTCAGGCAAATCGGATAATAATTGCGATCTCTAGAGGCTCAAGAAGTCAAGATCCCAGATCGGTTTATATGGCAGCTATATTAGGTTATGAACCGATTTGAACCATACTTGGCACAGTTGTTGGATATCATAACAAAATACTACGTGCAAAATTCAAATCGGATAAGAATTGCGCCCTCTAGAGGCTCAAGAAGTCAAGACCCAACATCGGTTTATATGGCAGCTATATCAGGTTATTGACCGATTTGAACCATACTTGGCACAATTGTTATAACAAAACACGTCGTGCAAAATTTCATTCCAATCGGATAAGAATTGCGCACTCCAGAGGCTCAAGAAGTCAAGACCCAAGATCGGTTTATATGTAGCAGCTATATCAAAACATGGACCGATATGGCCCATTTACAATACCAACCGACCGACACTAATAAGAAGTATTTGTGCATGGCTAGATCGACATAAAATGTCACGACGATCAAGAATATATATACTTTATAGGGTCTCAGACGAACATTTCGAGTAGTTACAATCAGAATGGTGAAATTAGTATACCCCCCATCCTGTGGTGGAGGGTATAAAATCAATTTGTTTGTTTGTAGGTTTGTATGTTTGTGTGTTCCTTATAGACTCAGAAACGGCTGAACCGATTTTCTTGAAATTTTCACAGATGGTGCATAATGAACCCGTGGTGAAATTAGGGTACTACATTTTTTGATATCTGAAGGGGGAGCGGACCCTCCCCCTTACCCTTATTTTCAGAAACGCCAGATCTCGGAGATGTGTGATGCGATTTTAGCGAAATTTTGTGTGCTCTCTTATAGTACCCTAAAAATAAAAATTTGGTATCCGAATTTCGGATGTGGTACCTAGGGGGGCCGCCCCACTCTAAAACCTACCAAACATATATTTAGACCAATCACGACAATATTGGACTCAAATGAAAGGTATTTAGGTTAAGAAAACGTATCTGATATCCAATTGTCGGACCAAGTGATAGGGGGACCAACCCAACCCCAAGACATCCCTAAATCGAAAATATTTACCGACCGTGGCAATATGGGACCCAAATTAAAGGTATTTTTGAGTAGAATACGAATCTTATATCCCAATGAGGGACCACGTTTTTGGGGGTCCACCCCTTCCCCAAAACACCTCCCAAACAGGACTTATTTACTGACCATGGGAATATGGGGCTTAAATAAAAGGTATTTGAGTGTAGAATTAGAATCTGATATCCAAATATGGGACCAAGTGTTTGGGGAGCCGCCTCTACCCAAAAACATCCTCCAAAGGGGACAAATTTACAGCCATAGCAACATGGGGCTCAAATGAAACGTCTTTGGGAGTAACGCACGAATCTGATATCAATATTCGGGAAAATTTTCTATGGGGCCACCCCACTCCCACAACACCAAACAAATTGGAAGTATTTGCTGACTATTGCGATATGAGGCTCAAATAAGAGGGTTTTTAGAGTAGAGCACGAATCCGATATATATTTTCAAGGCCAACTCACTGAGTGGCCGCCCATCCCCCAAAAATCCCCCGAATCCGGTCCTGTTTGCCGATAATTCAATTTATGCAGATAGCAGGAAGTTGATTTTTTCTAAATTGGCTTTGTCGAATATTTTGTATTTTCAAGGCCAACTCACTGAGTGGCCGCCCATCCCCCAAGAAACCCTCGATTCCGGTCCTGTTTGCCGATAATGGAAATATGGGGCTCAAATTTAAGGTATTTGGGAGAGGACCACTTATCTGATATCAACATTAGGGACCATCTGTCTAGGGGACGTCCCACCACCATAACAACCGCCAAATAGGACGTATTTGCTCACCCAGAAAATTTAAGTCTTAAAGAGAGCGGAACCTTAATATTTATAGTTTCTGGGGCCAATACCCCAAACCGGAAATACTTTCTGACTTTTGCAATAAGGAGTTTAAATGATATTAGAAAACAAATTTGATATCCAATTTGGAGGCCAATGGCAATATGAGGTTTAAATAAACGATATATACAATAGATATGTTAGAATAGAGCACGTTGCTGATATATTTTCCGGGCTTAGTGTTTGGGGGATCAACCCAATACATTTTTCGACCACGCCAATATGTGGCACTTCAATTGCTAAACTGTTAGTCAAGCGATATACTATTTTCGTAGCATGGAATTTCACTAAAAGCTCTTTAATGGTCGAAAATAAATATTCCAAGGAAACATTTGTTCCATATAAAGTAAAAGAAGGCGCAGCGGAGCGGGCCCGGGCTAGCTAGTAATAATAATAATAATAACAATACATATTCCTTTATAGGGACGATTGCAGCAAAGTTTTTAATTGAATATACAAATTTCTTAATTAAACCATGATTTGAATATTTTCTGTGTAGTTAATGTCTATCGCTGCTGTGCAGAGCGCTCTTGGCAAAATCACATCGAATCCCTGTTATGGCATCCACGGAATCTGTGGTAAAACTTTCATTCAAATCATATTTCAGCCGTTGTTACATGTCCAGACTGAGGTTCATATGATATGTAAGGCTTCTTTGTTGCGATTCTTTTGCAAATGCTATCGATTGGTACTGGTAATTCAGTTGAAAAAGTGTCTTTATGCCTTTCCAGAATCCAACGCTTGCGTATGTAGTCTTGTATGTCCACATCCTGTTCAATGATATCCGCTACTCTTTGGCGAAAATCTCCACCAGAAACATTATTCAGTTCAGGTACAGCTTTCTTAAGGGCCTCATATAAGGATTCCTTTGAAGGGCTGCTGCTGCTACTACTCTCACTCTCATCACTGTCTGTGAGCTGGAAATTATTGTCCTTGACTTTGAGGCGCACCACGGCTCCATTAAGGCCGGAGGAAAACGTTTGCGTTACACCCTCATCATTCTCAATGAGAATCGTTAGACCTCCTTTGCAGCCGTTCTTCACTAAAACTTTGTGAATTACCTTAACGCATGGCGCAACACTAGCCACTTTCAGGGGAACATTATCTCGCACTATCTCAGCAAAAAGGTGTGGGTCTTTGGTCTTGCCTATAAGCTTTTGCAATTCTCTATGGTATGTGTTGGTTATATGGCTTTCCAGTATGGGTTCCTGGTTATTGTCATTGTGCTGGGAGTCCTGCATTTTCTTGCCATATTGTTCTTTGAGTTTGGCGAAGCGGCTCCAATATAGGCCCTCCTCTTGGTAGAGTCTCTTCTGAATAGCGTTCTCAGTCCTTTTTGCCAGATCTCTGGCCTTTCCTAGCATTGGTCGTAATATGTGAAGTTTTACCAATTGTTCCATTTCTTGTGTCAGTTTTTCTACAAACTTCTTTACTTGACACGTCTTCCAATCCGCCAGAGCCTTCTCGTTGACATTTTCCTTTTCTATGTGAATCTTCGCATCTTCTACCTGTTTGGCAAGCTCACAGTTCAATTTATCCAGATAGGAGGAAGTTGATTTTTTTAAATTGGGTTTGTCGAATAGTTTCTTCATTTGTGCTTCCATCCAGGTACTGACAAGATTTAAATAGGATTTCTTCTCTGCAGATTCATTCCCCGCCTTATGGATAATGTTCGCAAAAAATGATTCCATGTGGTTAAATGAAACAAAAGTGTCAATCACTTTGACGACGATGTTTGAAGCTATTTCTTCGTTCAGGGTGCGGTAAGCACTCTCCAACGTTTCGTGTATTGGTCTATACTTAAGTGCAATGTCATAAACTGCCGAAACTATGGTAACTAAAACGCTTGAAAAATCTGACTCGCATAACGTCTTTATGTCATTTATAATGTTGGGAACCTTAACACAAATGGTGTTTACGGCTTTTGTCACCGTTTGCTTAGCTAGTTTAACTGCAAACTTCAACTGAGGTTTAACATTCTCCATGGTCTCTAGAGCAATAATCGCCAATTTATAACCAAAATGGACAACATTCCGCAGTCTTACCGAATGCCACGCTTGAACGAAGCCCACGGAGCGATCTAAAATTCTACGGATTTTATTTGTCGCATCATTGTACAGGGAACGAACAGCGGTGACCATCTTACCTATTCCCACCTTCATGAGCTGTCCGCCTACACCATTTAGGACTCCGGTCGCAAGCAGCTCAATAGCAGTGCCTATGGTTGTGTTCACAACTCCCAGGGCAGTTACTAGAGTGGTGCTCAACATAATTTTCATCCACCATTTCGTCTCCTCCATTTGGAGCAATTTATCCAAACCATTGAGGGAGAGAGTCTGCACTTCTTCGACATTGCCAAAATTACATTCACCACTGACTTCCATCAGATCGGCCAACTTTGGGTCCGGTGTCTCCAGAATCAGTAGTTTGCCCTTGGTGTCAAACAGGTCCTTGGATAGTTTGGTGAAAACATCTTTCCGCCATTCCACATTGTTTTGCGTTAAAACTTTTTTCAAGGCCTCCTTAACGTCATTCTCCGAACAGCTCAAAGGGAATTTATTGACAATTGTTTCCTCCAACAGATCGGAGAACAAACTTGCATGCGGTGACACCATTAAGGTAAGGTTCAAGGGAAAATTCTCATTTTCTACCTGTCTTAAAATTTGCTGAAGAGCTATTCGGTAGGCAAAGCTCGAATTCAAAAGGGCCTTCACAGACATCTCATAGACTGGACAAGGTTTCAGCTCAATATCCTCGATTTCGTCGTATTCAATTAGCAGTCTATAGGTGTCAGACTTAGAGTCTTCATTCTTTTCAATATATCTGCGTTGCTCAAGCTCCTGCAAAATAACTTCAACATCTTTTCCCGCAATGCCACCCATGGCAAAATCATTCACTGAGATGGAATCATAATTGGACAATTTTACCGAATCAGCCTTGCTTGGGTCTAGACGCCCTTGCCTATTTGTATGAACCACTGTCATCTTCTTCATTTTTTCGAATACTCGCTCGCCCATTTCGTCTACGAATTTCTGATGGTCGAAAAAGTCCATTTCCACAAGTGGCACAGATTTAAGGAAAATAATGTCTTTGTTATCAGCATCAATCTTTAATCGAGTCAACGTATTACCGTCAACTTTTTTAAGCAGATCACTGTACAGTACCTTATTCCACTTAGCAAGCTTTCCTTTATCAACCATTACAACGTGTCGATCATCCTTGAGGATCTCCAGTCTAAGCATCTCTTCCCAAAAAGATTCGCTGTTAGGCATAGGCACTTTTTCTCGCAGCGCCTTAAGGAAGCTTTGCTCGTCCACTGTCTGTCCCTTATGGGTAGAGAGTAGTTCATTCAGAGGTTCGACTGGAACCCCGTAACTGAAACAAATGGCTTGAAGTTTCTCTTGAGGAATATTTTCTACTATTTGCGGCTGTTTCAGAACTCCTTCTGTTATCAGATCTTCGTAAAGATTTCCCGACAGTTCCTCCTCGACACCTCTATTAGTAAACCATGTGGGCGATACTGCAACTCCCACTATATCATCCACGGATTGAAGAAATAATCGGTACAGATCAATGAAACTCTTTTGCTGTACTTCATAGCCATCGATTTCGATAATACCGCCTCCGTTTTTGTTTTTAAAATTCCTAATTATTGCGGAGGCCAGTATCAACGAATCTTGGCGTTTCGTGAAAAGGCGCTGGGCTTCTTGCAATTCTTTCCTGAAATCCTCCACATGTTCTGGTTTATTTAGCCACTCTGGTTCCTTTGATAGGGCATACGCCTTGTAATAATGTGCTGTCTCAGAAAATTCAGGGTCCTCACTGATCACCTTATCGAAAAGGACTATGGCATTTTGTCTATCCCCATCGTCACCCTGAGCCAATTGCCTGCCGAGTTTAGTAGAAGCCACTGGGTTTTCCTCTACCCATGGAAACCAGGTATAGCTGTTCGTGGCGCTGGCCTCATCAAACTCGAGCTTTTTCAGATCTGAGATAAATATCTCGAGCGAGTCCTTTAGGCGATTTTTATTGTTGGATTCGTTCTGTTTCTTAATATTATCAGCGTATTTGTCCAACCAAAAGGCCCACTTGTCCAGACAGCTGTGCAACAGAATGTTTGTGACGTCAACTGCAACCTTCGCATCATTTAGATTGGCCTTAAGTGTTTCGAACTGATTTCTAAAGGCTTTAAAACATTCCTCCTCCACAGTTATCTGGGTTTCGTAGTAATCCTTGATGGATGCCAGCCGGTGTATTTCATCGGTCTTGGCCTCTTCACGAAGATCGAAAATCTTTGTGTGAGTGTTCTCTGCGTGTCCCTTTGTATCCACGATTACCAACTGACCAGTTCCCTTATCACCCTTGCGCGCTGCTCGCCCAAAAGCTTGTTGTTCGATTCGAATGTTGTTGGGCAAATATGTAAGACACACATGCAGGCCTCCGGCCGCTTCCAATTCATCGGTGATCTTTAAATCGGTCCCTCGTCCCGCCAGGTTTGTGGCAATAATAACATGACCTTTTTCCAATTTTGCATTGCCCTTTGCCAGATCGAATGCTTCATAGTCTCTGGTGTACGAGTGCACATTTTTGGCGTCTCTTCCACCGAAGGCCTGGACCAGAGTCCTTACATCTTTCACTGATTCGCAAATGACCAAAACCGACCGTTCGTCGAGCAAGTTTTTTGCCGACTGTTTCACCTGTACGACCCAATCGCGTTTGTTGGCGCAAATTATGGGTTCGATCTCTGTAAACTGCTTCGACTTGGAAGTGGGTATGGTAACGAAATCCACGTTGTACAAGTCCTGTAGCAAATCCTTCTCTCTTGGCGAACCGAGGGTTCCTGTGAGCCCGTACAACGTTTTGTACAATTTGAAGTAGGAAACGCTCGATACGAAAACAGCCTTCAAACTCTGCAGCGACAATTTGCAGCCATGCTTTAGTTGAAGGAATTGGTGCAGAGCGTTATCCCATTGCGAATTGTTGAGATCCGCACCCGTGTCAGTGTCTATGATTGTGATGTTGGGATTGCGGTCTGCACTGGTGCCAGTTCGATCAACATCGACGACGTAATCAATGCCTTCTTTCATTCTAAATGCAATTTTTGCATTCTCTATCCAGGAATCCAAATGATGCTCAATGAAACCGGCCAAGTGCTTGGGCACGTTTATATGACTGTCCCTACGGAACAACTGCTGGAAGAGGTGACTTAGTCGGCTCTGGTATTGCTGGAACTCCGGCTGCAGTACTCTGTTGAGCAGGTAGCTGTCATCGATGCTTTGTTTCAAGAGAAATCCTCGATTGTCGATGAACGAGGCTTCGATCAAACGTTCGTAGATGAGGTCTTTTTCTACCTCACTCAAATCTGGACCAAGTAGTTCCATATCCTCTCTCTTCATAAGGCCATATAGATCTTGGAGAATGACTTCCTTAATGGTAGCGGTATCCATCAAAGCCACAAATTCATCCATGTCGCTAACGGGTTGGTTTATCCACTGCCAAATGGAAATGTACAGAGACTCCAATTTATCGAGACTGGCGATTTCATGGGAGAGGTAAAGCGTGTTATTGCCCTTGTCCAGCAACATACTGTCCACTTCATCGACGATTATATTCTGAAAACGACGATCTCCGAGTATATTTGTTCCATAGAAGGTATGCAGCAGATAATCTCGCTGAAAATTGGACAAGTCCCCATACACGACCTCATTGCTGCAATATGCAGCCTTTCGTTTGTCTATTTTGTTGCTACAATTATGGGATACGCTGACATCGAACATTCTGTAAATGGCGATATTTTCTTCTGCATCTCGCTTGGCTAACACCGAGGAGCTAGTCACAACATCCACCTTCTGGCCACACAGAACTTTCATGATGGCCAAGGCCACAACCACTATTGACTTGCCCTCGCCTGTGGCCACCTGGGCCAAAATATTTCGCTTATTGGCCAGTAACAGAAAAGTGGTTAACTTTTGGGTATCGCGAAGTTCCCAACCATTCTTTAGCTTGATCGCTCTATTGATCACGGCAAATATTTCCTCATACTTTTCCACGCCACCACTGAACTCCTTTCTCCAGTTGTTGATATCATTCTCGGTAAACTCTGCCACCGCCTTGCCATTGATGGTGTAGCTCGGACCGGAAATCTGCTTGACTTGCTCCTTTATGGTAGCCAGATTTTCGGAAATACTCTTGGAGGTGTTGTCATTGCCTTTGATTACATCGACTAGCTGCGATATGTTGCGATCTTTGCCAATGGCTGAGAATTTTTGACGCATCTCCGACTGCCATTGTGTAATATCGAGAGAGTCTAGTCTGCCGATCACAGCGTCACTCAATGCCCACTCTTGGTTATGGAAGTTCGACAATATTTCGATGAGCACATCAGCAGTCAGCAGATCTGATGTGTTTTGCTGCAGTTTCTCGATAAATGTTTCCACTAGGCCAGTCCCAAAGGTGTTTACGGCGGACAGCAGATAATACGCAGCTGTGGCCAAGTCGCTGTTATTTAACCTTCCAAACTTCTCCAATTTGTTGCTCCAATAATGGTCCTTCAAAGCATATTGCCATTCGTGCAATTTCAGCTCCTTGCATTTAATATTGACATCCTTGGGATTGTTGCTCAACATAAAGAGGATTTCCTCAATGATCTCCATGGTAACGGAGTTAGCATTTCGGTGGTTTTCCAGTTTTTGGTGCAGTAGCAACAGAACATTGACATTCTCAATTTTTTTTAGCAATTCTCTCCACTGCACCTTCCGTGGAAGGGGCTTTCGAAAGTAGTTCTCCATTTGCAGCAAAAGCAGTTCATCGATCCAGCTAGTTTGCGGATATGCGCTGACTATCCACAGCAAGGGGTATTGACCAAGTCTTTTATCTTCAATCTGACTTGCCGCTATAATGGCGTTTATAAGAAGGCACAACTCTTGGAAGGATATGTGGCGGCCGTCCGATCGGAATCGCCTTAGAATTCCCAACAAAATTTCGGGCTGTTGAACAGACTTAAGCGTAATTTTCTTTAGACGTTTCCGCAAATCTATTCTCTCCTTCACTGGGAAGTATTCCAGTAATTCTTGTATGTCGAAGGGATAAGCTGGGAGCTGGAGGAAGGTGTCCAATTCTTTGCAATATTCGGAAGAATTTATTAGGCGTTGCTCTTCTAGCAACCACAAATCCTCGTCAATAGCCAGTTGAACGAATTTCTTTTCATTTTTTTCAAGGATGTGTATGGCTTTCCCTGCATTGGCATTGTGATTGTTGATCGCATATAGGTTATTGTCTTCATCTTTGGAATACACTCGAATGTTAATATCAAATATGACTGCTAATAGTTCTCGAAAGGCCACGGAAATAGGACCCTTGTGAAGAATGTGGTCATTGAGTTCTCTGCAAACATCTTCGTTCACGAAACAATTGGCCCAGTCATAATCCAATTCAAGTTGAGCTTTGCATTGATCAAATAGCTTGTACAGGGAAGAATCTTGTTTAGTTTTCTCTTCCAGATTTTTTTGTAGAGATTTGTCATCATTACTAGCAAGCCACAGCTCATAGATGGCAGTGTGTACTGGCTTGGTTAACTCGTTGTAAAATGTTTCGAAATGAATGTCGATCATGCTAGGCTTCTTTTCCTCAAAAGCTTTCCACTCATTATACAACTTCCTGACACTGGAATGAGTTTGAGGCAAATCACCCACCTCCATTACAAATCGTCTGAAAGTAGCTTTTACGATTTGATAATTGTAGTCAGTGAGCTTCTCTGATGATTGGTGCTGCTGCTCTGCCTTATGGATCTTATCCGTATCCTCGTCCTTCTGCTTCTGCATCTCCTCTTTGACTTTGCCTTTATCTCTGTCCTCCAACTCGTTCACACCCATCTTTAGTATTACGCTGAAAAAGCTGACGACGCTTTCACGCTGCTTTGGGGTATTTTCGTAGAAGTATTCATGCAGAGGTCCCAGCACTTCATGAACAATTTCTTTGCCTTCATCTTTGTCCTCAACGAGATATCTAGCTGCCTGTTCCGGAGTCAGATTTGAGCTTCCACCCGGTGGTACTTGGGGATGTGGCGATAACGCATTTGCGCATTTCTCCAGCGAAGATAGTCCATTCTTGAGTTCCCACACCTTGGCAATAGCTGCAAATTTAGTGTTGTCTATGCTCGAATCCACCTCCTTCTGTTTCTTCAGCTTCAGAAAACTCTCTGATAAGCCCTTCATTCTTGAGCTGCTTATCCTGCTCCCCTCCAGTTTCAGCCAGTTATCTAGCACTAGTGGCTCAGCTATCACTTTGTCAGCGAGCTCGTTCTCCGTTCCTGAGTCTTTCAAAGTATCTTCAAAATCAAATTTCCTGAAAGGTTTGCGCCGGGCAAGAGAGGCCGACTCAAGATGATGTTGTACGGCGAGCTCCGTGGTTTGTTTGTCAGCCTGCAAACGTAGTTCTAGTTCTGTTTTTATTTTGTTTGCTAATTCTTGATATTTCTCCGCTTCCAAGCTTAAATCCTGCATTTTGGTTTTCATTGATTTCTCAATATATTGAGAGTAAATCGACATAATACTACTTTGCGAAATAGCCTTCTTGCGCGTCGCCAGTGCCATCTCCTTTCTCTCAGTGTTCTCTCTGGTTTTCCTTCTTTGCTCTAACGTGGTTATTGTATTATATTTATTTGTCTTTGTGGTGAAGGTGACGTACTTTCCATTTTTGCCACACCACACAGAATTTTGAACACACTCCTTGTGGTGTTTTACTTCAATTTTGGTGTTTTCATCCAGGCCAAAGTACTTCAAGTTTCCAAAAATATGGTTTGTGAAGCCTATATCGCAACCATCCTTGCCAATCTTGCCGTAGAGACCTCCTTTACCGTTTTCGCCACACTTTCCTTGCCGTGCACTTTTTTCGAATTTGAGAGTGTGGCCATTGGCAGTGTCTTTTGTGCTTACAGATATCTCTCCAGGGAAGCCACCTTGCCCCCCAAAACCATTTGCTCCGCCATCGCCACCAGCTTTTGCTTTTGACCCTAAATAAAGCAGATAAGAATTAGCCAAAATTATTATGTCGTAGCGACTGTAGGTGATTTGCATCCCTTCCTCTGTCTCTCCCTGAATAAAAAAATTATATGCGTAGCTGCGCTCTGCTTTGCCTAAATCATAGAACACAGCTTTAAGATTTGATGTTATGGCACGCCTGCATACAAATTTACAGTCATCTTTAAATTTATCTGAAAATCTCGTTTTACAGATTCCTTGGCCATCTATGCCGTCCTTCCCATCTCCTCCATCTTGACCGCTGCTACCATTTCCGCCATCGGCAGTAATGGCCAGTTGTTCTATATTCTGTATTTTGTCGGCAAAAATGAAGACATTTCCAGCGCTCTCACCAGCATAGCCATCATTCCCCTGCAGGCCGTTGCCATCGGCAGAAGTGCCCGCATTGCTGCCATAGGCATGCCTGTTGCTTAGGCCAGAGACATCCAATTTCACATGACCGGAGATGCGCAATGTCTGTGTTAGCATGACAATGTTCTTTCCATGCCAGAATTCGTTTTTCAGGTCGGCGTTAATGACCAGCAAAACGGTGGCAACAAATCGAACTTCCTCAATATTGGAGTTGGCCTTGAGTTTTTCTTCCACCTGAGGCAAAATGCTTAACATGGTAAGATTCCCGGCGCGAATTTCCAAACACAAACGGTTGTCCAGTATTTTCTCCACTATCTCCAAGGGTTTCATGAAAACCGCCACCATTTTTTTAAGTTCTGTAATAAATGTATTTCCTGCTCCTTTCTCCTGGTTTTCAGTCTGCAGGTTTTTTGCAGCTTCTTTCAACGGCAATACATGACTGTCATTTAGCTTTGAAATATTTTCTATCAGTGTTGTAAGACCGATTTCGCCATTGTGGAAGTTTACCAAGTCCAGATGTGGAATAAAGTCCAAATGATCTTCAAAGGCTATTAGGAACTTCAAATTTCTCAAATCAGAATCCGCAACGTTCGATATATATTCGAGGAATTCGATTTTAAATTTTATAAATAATATTTCCTCATTGCGGATCAATGAGATGTGCTTCATAAGCAGTTTATAATAGTCATAGTCGCGGAAAACCTCAGGAAGATCCTTAAGACTATAAGCGTTCCGCTGAGAAACAAAGCTCTCACACATAACACCATCACTCTTAATGGTAGAAAAGATATCTTTGGTTTCTTGCAACCACAACTCTGTTAAACGGTCAATATAGATGTCTTTAATGTACTCCTTATCGACGTCGCTCAATTCTTCTCCGTAATGTTTTTCGACAAGCTCCTCAACGTCCTCCAAGCGCTTTCCAATAGCCAATCCTTTCCAAACTATCTTTTTGACACTGTCTTTGTTCGAATCCGTCTCGTGGGAATCTTCATTCAAATCGAGGTCGTCTGCTGAAGATGATGAAGATTATGCCACTAGTGGAATATTAAGTTGGAGAGCTTCTTACCAGACGCCATTGCGGGAGCCGCAGTTATTGGCAATTGGCAGCTCAGTAAATAAGCTTCCAATAAATTGCTTCAAGGTTCCTGCAAATAATAACATAAATTAAATCAACAATTTCCAATCTCTTTTTTTATACCCACCACCGATAGGGATGGGGATAGGGGGTATATTCACTTAGTCATTCCGTTGGCAACATCAACACATCGAAATATGAATTTCCGACCCTACAAAGTACATATATTTCGGATCGTCGTAAAATTCTAAGACGATTTAACGATGTCCGTGTGTCAATCCGTCTGTCCGTCGGTCTGTCTGCCCGTCCGTCTGTTGAAATCACTCGAGAGCCTTCAACAATTGAGATATTGAGTTGAAATTTGACACAGATACGTCTTTTTGATGCACGCTGGTTAAGTTCTTGAACGGGCCAAATCGGACCATATTTGGATATAGCTGCTATACAGACCGATTTTCCGATAAAGGGTCTAAAGCCCATAAAAACCTTATTTTTCACCCGATTTCGCTGAAATTTGAATCTCCCGATAGAGGGTCTGAAGACCATAAAAGCATTATTTTTATTATCCGATTTCGCTGAAATTTGCAACAGTGGGTTATTTTCAACCTCCCGACATCTGACCTTACTATGGATTAGATCGGTCCATATTTAGATATAGCTGCCGTATTGACCAATCTCCCGATAAAGGGTCTGAAACCCATAAAAGCTTTATTTATTTCCCGATTTTGCTGAAATTTGCAACAGTGGGTTATTTTGAGCCTCCAAATAAAGTCCCATCTGAACCAGATAGCTGTCATATAGACTGATCTCCCGATTATTTTAAGCCTTCCGACACCTAAATATGGTTCAGATCGGACTATATTTAGATATAGTTGCCATATAGACCGATCTGCCGAAAAGGGGACTGAAGCCCATAAAAGCTTTATTTATTAACCCGATTTCGTTGAAATTTTAAACATTGAGTTTTTCTGAGCCTCACGGCATCCGACTTTAATATGGTTCAAATTGGTTTAAAATTGGATATACCTGCCAAAAAGACCAATGTGGGGTTTACTGATATACCCGAGGTGGTGGGTATCCAAAGTTCGGCCCGGCCAAATTTAATGCCTTTCTACTTGTTGTTTGTTCCGTAGAATCAAAAATGGCTGAACCGATTTTCTTAAAATTTTCACAGATTGTGTAAGTTTGTCTGGAAGGAAACATAGGCTATATCATTTGTAGATATCGGATGGGGGCGGTCCCTCCCCCATACCCCAACTACGCCATCCAAAACTAAAAGTGGACCAATAGACGCAATATGGATATCAAATGAAAGGTATTGGAGACTAGAAAACGTATATCGTATTAAAATTTGGGTCCAAGTACCCGGCGGGCCTCCCCAAAAACTCCTCTAAACTGATATATTCGAAGTTCACGTCAATATGGGCCTCAAATGATAGGTATTCGACAGTAGATTACAAATATGGCATAACAAATTAGGTCCAAGTGATGGCAGTTCGCTCCATCCCCAAGTACCTCCAAATGGTCATATTAGCCGACCGCTATATTTTGTATTTGATATTTGTATTTGATATTTGATTGGTTGGTAAATTGATAAATACAATGAGTTCAACAAGTTTTCATTTAAATAGAACAATAATTGGTAGACAAGTAAAAAGGCGTTCAGTTCAGCAGGGCCGAACTTTGGATACCCACCACCTCCGGTAAATATGTAAACCACCTTTCATCAAAATCCGGTGAAAATTGCAAAAATATCTTTCGATTTGGACCAAAAACTAACTAAAGTACAAGTCATTGTTCAATTGTGTATAACAAAATATTGGTCTTTTTAGTAGCTATATCTAAAAATAAACCGATCTGAACCATATACGACACGGATGTCGAAAAGCCTAACATAAGTCACTGTGTCAAATTTCAGCGAAATCGGATTATAAATGCGCGTTTTATAGGGTCAAGACTTTAAATCGAGATATCGGTATAGATGGCAGCTATATCCAAATCTAGACCAATTTGGGCCAAGTTGCAGAAAAATGTCAAAGTGCCTAACACAACTCACTGTTTCAAATTTGGGCCAAATCGGACAATAAATGCGCCTTTTATGGGCCCAAAACCTTCAATCGAGAGATCGGTCTATATGGCACCTAAATTCAAATCTGAACCGATCTGTCTCAAAACTTAAAACGGAGAGCTATATCCAAATCTTTACCGATCTGTGCCATATTGCAGAAGTGCGTCAAGGGGCTTAACGTAACTCACTGTCTTAAATATCGGCGACATCGGACAATAAATGCACCTTTTATGGGCCCAAAACCTTAAATCGATAAATCGGTCTATATGGCAACTATATCCAAATCGGAATGAAAGATGTCGAAGAGCCTAACACAACTCAGCAAAATCGGATAATAAATGTGGCTTTTATGGGCCTAAGACCCTAAATCGGATGATCGGTCTATATGGAAGTTACATCCAAATCTGGATCGATCTAGGCCAAATTAACGAAGGTCCTAACACAACTCACTGTCCGAAATTTTTGCAAAATCGGATAATAAATGTGGCTTTTATGGGCCTAAGACCCTAATTCGGCCGATCGTTCTATATGGCAGCTAAATCCAAATTTGAACCGATCTGAGCCAAATTGACGAAGGATGTCGAAGGTCCTACAACCACTCACTGTCCCATATTTTAGCAAAATCGGATAATAAATGTGGCTTTTATGGGCCTAAGACCCTAAATCGGCCGATCGGTCTATATCTTAAGGAACGAGTTAAATGAGACACCATATACTTGTATGAGTTGCATCACAACCGTAAAATCCCTCGCAAGAGTATAACAGTTTCGGCAGAATAAATGTCCTAGCCAAAAGCATTCCTATTGACAAAGGGGTATACTGTCGACTCATATATAAGTTTCTTATATGGGACTCAAATGATAGGTATTTGAGAGAAGATTACGAATATGACATTAAAATTTGTGTTCAAATCTAGCTGGCGCTTTTCCTTCCAAAAATAAATCAAATAGGGACAATATGGGACTCAAATGAGAGGTATTTGAGAGTAGAAAACGAATTTCATGTCCAATTTTGAAGCCAAGTGTTAGAGGGTACACCCTAAAGCACCCCCTAAACTGAACTTCATTTCCGATTATGACAATATGGAGCTAAAATCAATGGTATTTGGGAGTAAAGTGCCAGGGCACAGTGCCGCCTAAGTGGACCGAAGACCCTAAATCGGAGGATCGGTCTATATGGCAGCTATATCCAACCAAATTTGAACCGAACTGAGACCCTAAATCGGCGGATCATTCTATATGGCGGCTATATGAAGATATAGTCTGATATAGCCCATCTTCGAGCTTATGGACAGAAAATGAACCTGTGCAAAGTTTCAGCTCAATATCTCTGTTTTTAAAAACTGTAGCGTGATTTCAACAGACAGACGGACGGACATGTCTAGATTGTCTTAGATTTGTACGCTCATCAAGAATATATATACCATACTAGCTGACCCGGACCCGCTCCGCTGCGCCTTCTTTTACTTTATATGGAGCAAAAGTTTCCTTGGAATATTTATTTTCGACAATTAAAGATCTTTTAGTGAAATACTATGCTAACTTGACTAACAGTTTAACAATATAAGTTCCTTTATCTGAATCCCATATGATCTTTATTGGTCTACGAATTTAAGTTTGGATTAAAGGTGTACTCCATTCTTAAAATACTTCATATCAGCCCGATATTCTCATGATGTCTGATTTAGTGGTGTTTTCGGGGGAGAGGTTGACCCCCAGATACTTGGGCCTGAAAAAATATGAGCATCGTGCTCTTCTCTCAAATATCATTTATTTAAACCCCATATTGCCATTAGCTTAAGAGGAATTTACAGGATGAATCGTCCCCCACACACATGGTTATCAAATTCTTTTTCTAATCTCAAATACCTTTCATTTGAGCCACATATTGAGACGGTCGAAAAATTGTTTCCCTTTGGGGGTGTTTTAGGAAAGGGGTGATGCCCTTAATACATCGTCTTACATTTGAATATCAAATTCGTTTTCTACTTCCAAATACCTTTATTTGAGCCCCATATTGTGATGGTCACTAAAAAATTTCTGTTTGTGGGGTAATTTGGGAAAGGGGTAGATCCCCAGAAAATTGGTCCCGAAAATGGGTATCAATTCTTGCTATACCCCACAATACCTTTCATTTAAGCTCCACATTGACATAGTCGATAAATATGCCAGATTTAGGGGTGTTTTGGCGATTGGGGTGGTCCCCCAAACACTTAGCCCGGAAAATATATCAGCAACGTACTCTATTCTCATATATCTATATATCATTTATTTTTACCCCATATTGCCATTGCCCTCAAAATTGGGTATCAAATCGTTTTCTAATCTCATTTAAACTCCTAATGGCAAAAGTCAGCAAACATGTCCGGTTTGGGGTATTGGCCCTAAAAACTATGAATATTTAGTTCCACTTTCTTTAAGACCCAAATTGTCTTGGAGAGCAAATACATCCTATTTGGGGGTTGTTATGGTAGTGGGACATCCGCTAGACAGTTGGCCTCTAATGTTGATATCAGATAAGTGGTCTACTCCCACATACCTTTAATTTGAGCCCAATATTTCCATAGTCGGCAAACATGACCGGCTTGGGGGGGGGGGTGTTTTGGGGAACGGGCGGCCACTCAGTGAGTTGGCCTTGAAAACATATATCGGATTCGTGTTCCACTTTTAAAAACCATCTTACATGAGCCTCATACTGCAATAGTCAGAAAATACTTACTATTTGGGTAGTGTTGTAGGGGTGGGGTGGCCCCACAGACTTTTTTCCCGAATATTGATATCAAATTCGTGCTTTACTCCCAAATACCTTTCATTTGAGCCCCATATTGCTATGACCGTAAATTTGTCCCCTTTTAGTGAGAGGCGGCCCCCCAAACACTTGCTCCCATATTTGGACATCAGATACGTATTCTGCATTCAAATAGCTTTTATTTAAGCCACATATTCCCATGGTCAGTAAATAAATCTTGTTTGGGGGGTGTTTCGGGAAAGGGGTGGACCCCCAGAAACGTGGTCCCACATTTGGATATCAAATTCGTTTTCTACTCCCAAATACCTTTATTTGAGCCCCATATTTTGATGGTCACTAAAAAATTTCTGTTTGTGAGGTATTTTAGAAAAGGGGTAGAACCCCAGAAAATTGGTCCCGAAAATGGGTATCAATTCTTGCTCTACCCCCCAATGCCTTTCATTTAAGCACCATATTGACATAGTCGGTAAAAATGCCAGATTTAGGGGTGTTTTGGCGATTGGGGTGGGCCCCCAAATACTAAGCCCGGAAAATATATCAGCAACGAGCTCTATTCTCATAAATCTATCATACATCTATCCCACATTTGGATATCAGATTCGTATTCTACTCGCAAATACCTTTCATTTGAGTCCCATATTGCCATGGTGGGTAAATATGTCCAATGTAGGGGTGTTTTGGGGCTTGGGGAGGTCCCCCTAGCACTTGGTCCGACAATTGGAGATCAGATACGTTTTCTTATCCTAAATACCTTTCATTTGAGTCCCATATTGTTGTGTGGGGTGGGGCAGCCCCCAAAGGTACCCCATTCGCAATTTGGATACCAATTTTTTATTTTTCGGGTACTATATGAGAGCGCACAAAATTTCGCTTAAATCGCACCACCCATCTTCGAGATCTGGCGTTTCTGAAAATTAGGGTAAGGGGGAGGGTCCGCTCCCCCTTCAGATATCAAAAAATTTAGTACCCTATTTTCACCACGGGATCATTATGCACCATCTGTGAAAATTTCAAGAAAATCGGTTCAGCCGTTTCTGAGTCTATAAGGAACACACAAACGTACAAACCTACAAACAAACACAAATTGATTTTTATATATAAGATTTGTACTCTAATTTTAAACACCTTTTATTTGATACCCATATTGCCCAAAGCGGTGAAAGTGTCCTGAGGGAGGGGTTTTTTGGGGGGTTTAACGGAATAAAAATTGCAATATTGCATTGAAACAAAATGCATTTCATTGAAACTCCCTACAATTCACAATAGTCCATTAGCGCCTAGCTTTACTCCTTCGAAAGTTAGCGTGCTTTCAACGCACAGCCCGATCGACTTAAAATGTCATGGCGAACATGAATATATATACTTTATGGGGTCTTAGACCAATATTTCAATGTGTTACAAACGGAACGGCGAAGTTAGTTTACCCCCATCCTATGGTGGAGGGTATAAAAAGAGTTTCAAATAACGAACAACAACAGCCAATAGCGGGGAATAGAAAACAAGGCACAAAACGTTTTTGTAATATTGTAAACAAGTGTGGAAAAATTATGTTGTGGTAGGTAGACCTAAAAAGGAAAAAATGTTGGCACGGGCAGATTCAAGGAAGTTTCAATAATGAGATATTTACCAGTACGCAAGTGTAGATATGTATGTGTCAGCAGCAATTCAGCAAAGTTCAATAAAACAATAAAGGAAACGTAGATTAAACGACGTTTAATGACAGAGACGTTGACCAGTAGGTCAATGGAAATTTTTGTCTCAATGGATGTTTGCAAATGCAAACTTGCTTATGAACATGCCACTAAGAAACAGGGGGCAATTTATATTCCATATTGTTATACCCGCCAACGAAGGATGGAGGTATATTAATTTTGTCATTCCCTTTGCAACACAACGAAATATCCATTTCCGACCCTATAAAGAATATATATTCGTGATCGTCGTGAAAATCTTAGACGATCTAGGCAAGTCCGTCTGTCTGTCTGTTGAAATCACGCCACAGTCTTTAAAAATAGAGATATTGAGCTGAAACTTTGCACACACACACACAGATTGCTTTTTTGTCCATAAGCAGGTTAAATTCGAAGATGGGCTACGTCTCGGACTATGTCTTTATATAGCCCCCATATATACCGATCCGCCGATATTGATAAAATTTAGAACAGTGAGTTGTTTTGGATATAGTTGCAATATAGACCGACATCCCGATGTGAAGTTTTGGGCCCATAAACGACGCATTTATTGTCCGATTTAAAGTGATTTCGCTGAATTTTGACACAGTGACTTATGGCAGGCTTTTCGACATCCGATTGGACGGACCATTTTTCACCGGACTATGACGAAAGGTGGTTTACATATATACCCGAGGTGGTGGCTATCCAAAGTTCGGCCCAGCCGAACTTAACGACTTTTTTCCTTAATTTTCATATGATATATTGTAATAAGCAGCAATGAAATTGACGAGCGCATGCACAGGGAATCTGTTGATCAGTTGTTTCATTTCAGTAACATTCCCCAAACTATAATAGAATTTAGTTTCGAATCACTTTATTTTTACCAAATTTATTTTTTTCCAAATAACACTTTGCACAATTTCGATTTTTCATAAAAATCCGGAACAAGTCAATCACGCATCTATTTTATGACACCACCATAAATTTATCAGGATACACTTGCTAAGCGAACTTATATTTTTTCTTATGAACTCTAATATTGGAAACAAACTCTGCAAATTGCCCAATTACGATTGAAGCAATGGCAAGAAATTCAACATTTGGTTGATATCGCGTTCTTATCTTGTCGATTCGATAACTCAAAAACATTTTTTTCTATGAAATTATATGAACGTATACATATTTATAGCCTAAACCCCCACTACGTTAGAGGGTATTATAACTTAGTGCATTTGTTTATAACACCATGAAGGAAAAGAGATAGACCCATTGATGAGCATACCGATCGACTCAGAATCACTATGTCCGACTGTCTGCCTGTCCATGCTAATTTGTGTACTAACTACAAGTCGCAATTTTCATCCAATCGTCTTCAGATTTGTTGGCGTAGAGATGAAGCATATTGAATTTGGAAAAAATCGGTTCAGATTTAGATATAGCACCCATATATACGTTCGTCCGATTTGGACTAATATTGTAATGATGTCGATCTAAATTTGGCAGGAATGATTTTCTCTAGGATTTCGACATTACTGGTGAATCTAAAGGAAATCGGAAGGAATCGGTTCAGATCTAGATAAAGCTTTCATATATATATATATATATATATATATATATATATATATATATATATATATATATACCCAAACTATAATAGAATATATATATATATATATATATATATATATATATATATATATATATATATATATATATATATATATATATATATTTAATGTCTCCCAAATAAAACAACAAGGCATATATTTTTTTACCCTACACCAGCAAGGTTGAGTAAAAAAATATTGGAAAATCGTACCGAAAATGTGAGAAATAATACGTTTAGTACCGCAATTGGTATTATTTTGTACTTTCTTTGCAATTTGAACTAGAACTCTAAATTTTGAAACTTACGTTAACTATGGCATCCTTTATTGGGTAACTTTAAGAGTTTTTGGAAATTTGCATATTTAGGTACTAAAAAAGTACCAAAAAGTTACGAAATGGGAGAACTTCGTTCAGGGCGGATGGTAGTATTTTGGGAATTTGACTAAAAAGACATCTGGTGCAAAAGGTACGATACGATGTTTTGTAGTCACCCATCATATATTTCCTAGTTCTACCTGCATGCCGAATTTCAGCCCCCTAGCTCCATCTGTTAAGAAAGTATCAAATGGTACCAATTGCGGAACGAAACGTACGTTTTCTCCCGTTACCAGTTACAATTTTCAGTTTTATCTTCTCTCCCTCATCTCTTTGCACCAGATGTCTTTTAAGACAAACTACTTTGGAACTTTCTGTTCAGATGGAGCTAGAGGTCTGAAATTTGGCATGTAAAGTTACAACTAAGAAATACATTTTGGCTGACTAAATGATCTATTCACCATTGATACCATTTGGTTCTTTCTTCATAGATGGAAATTTGGCATGTAGGTACAACTAATAAAATATATGATTGGAGTCTAAATGATCTTTTAAAAATTCATTCATTTTGTTACAAAAATTGGTACCATTTGGTACTTTCTTTACAGATGGAGCTAGAAATTTAAAATATGGCATGTAGGTACTAGAAGAAAGTATATAATGGGTGACTAAATGATGTATTCAAAATTCGTACATTTTGGTACCAACAGCGAACGGGGACTGCTAAAACTAAGCAATTTGACAAAAATTCGAACTTGAGATTTTTCCGATGTTTTGATATTCTAGGTACTATTAGGTACATTCTGCAAAGAAGGAGGCAGATATCTGAAATATTATACGCAATTATTACAAAACATCATAATCTTAACAAGTAAAAGCGTGCAAAGTTCGGCCGGGCCGAATCTTATATAACCACCACCATGGATCGCATGTGTCGAGTTCTTTTCCCGGCATCTCTCTAAGGCAAAAAAAAGGATAAAAGAAAAGATTTGCTCTGCTATTAGCGTGATATCAAGATATGGTCCGGTTCGGACCACAATTAAATTATATGTTGGCGACCTGGGAAAAATGTCACCCAATTCCCAATGCCCAGACCGGGCGGAAGTTATGTCATTAGAGAATGAAACGCCCAAATGTTGTATTTAAAAAAAATTTGTGGCCTGTGTCAGTACCGCCTTATCAATCAATGATAAGGATTGAGACCAACAAAAATATCGCCACTATTCACTATCAGTGAATTTAGTGTGAATCATGTCAAGGGGCATTGGTAATAAAAATTAATTTGTGTTTGTTTGTTTGTTTATTTGTGGGTTTGTAAATTTGTTTGTTTCGTATAGACTCAAAAACGGCTAAACCGATTTCTTTCAAATTTTAACAAACTGTGGGGAGTGTTTTCCGGAAGGAGCAATAGGCTATTTAATTAATTGATATTGGTAGGGGGGCGGATCCTCCCCCTTACCCTAAAAGTGCGACCCCAAAATAAAAGTTAACCGTTGAATACTAATATGGTATTAAAAATTGGGATGAAGTTGCGAGGGGTCGTCCAATCCCAAAAACTCCCCGAATCAAACATATTGGACGTAAATATCAATATGGGACTCAAATGAAAGGTATTCGGTACTAGACTACGAATATGACATAAAAAATGAGGCCCAAGTAATTGGGGGTCGCCCCCACCCTCAAATGGGAACATGGTTCGATCCTAGCTAATCTAGCTAGGATCGAATTCACACTAAATTCACTGATAGTGAATAGTGGTGATATTTTTTGCTAGCTAGATGAGCCTCAAATTAAAGGCATTTGATAACAGATTACGAATATGACATTAAACTTTGTGTCCAAGAATCTAGGTGGTGCTTTACCTCCCCATTAAAACAATGGGGGATCAAGTGTTAGGTATAGGTATTTTTTTTATTTATTATGTATTTTGCGTCATTCAAATTTGTGCTCAAGTGGCAGATGGAGTGAGGCGCCCCCTACCAAACCAATATGATATCTTTATTCTGCTCATATATCTAGCGGACCACAGGACACTGCCGCCGTACCCCCAAAGTTATGACGTCCAGTGTGAAAGGAGCAGTAATAAACCTTAAGTCAAGGTGGCCGCCATTTATAGCTCATCGACAAGGAGCCTTCTTTTCCCAGACAAGTCCACACAAGGTGCTGCTGGGCATCACTTTCATGTTCAACAGTTGTACATGGTTCAATTAGTAACAACTGTCGCCACCGCACCTAATATAAAGACCGGTAAATTAGTTCCCTATTATCACTGAGAATCGTTTAATATGGCAATTTGATTTGATTTAAAAAAGACTAAATTATGACTATTCAACAGGTAGCCATATAGTGTGTTATAGACAACCACCACATCATGATGAATATTATAGGCGCTAAGCCTCTCCAAGCGAGTAGCACCACAGACAAAGGCAATCTATAGACTCATAACATATGTTCAAAAAAGCTCTAACAGATGGGACAAATGTCAAATTCTCAGTCGTTTTGGGTATCAAAGTCTAAACCTTTCCCTTTTCTATTCTGTTTGCAAATGAACCTATCGGTCCGTAAAATAAAGTATAGTAATTGCATTGCGGTTGTTTGCTGTATAATTTTTTACAAATTCCCCACCCTAAGATAGGTGTTTCAGGTAGTTTAAGTGGCTATCTTTGCCATAGATAAAAATTATTTTTTAATACAGTTCGAATATCCAAGTTTGTGTTAAACTGTTAGAGGGGAACGCTCAACGAACGTACACAGAATCAGAGCTATTGGAGTGTAGGTTACGTTACAGAGGTGACATTTTTCTACGTCTTGAAAGCGAAAGCTCAGTGGAGCAGGTTTGATTGAAAATTGAGCCCAAGTAACATGCCGATAAGCACACATTCGTGTGACAATAAGTAAAAGCGGGAAAAGTTCGGCTGGGCCGAATCTTACATACCCTCTACCATGGATCTCATTTATCATTTTTTTTTTTTGCCCGATATCTCTTTTAGGCAAACAAAGGATAATGGATAAAAATTGCAAAGCTATTGGAGCTATTTCAGGTTATCAACCAATTCGGAACATGCTTGGTTTGGCTGTTGGAGACCATAGTAGTTGTCAATGCGCAAAATGTCAGCAAAAATTGGATAAGAATTGAGCCCTATAGTGGCTTAAGCATTAAAATCGGGAAATCGGTTCCTTTGGGAGCTATATAAGGTTTTGGACCCAATCAGACCATATTTCGCACGTATGTGGAAGGTCATAGGAGAAGTCGTTAAAATAATGTTTAGCCAAATCGCATAAGAATTGCGCCCTCTAGAGGCTCAGGGACTCAAATTAGGAGATCGGTTTATATGGAGGCTACATCAAGTTTTAAACCGATTTAAGCCATACTTAGCACAGATGTTGGAAGTCATAACAAAATGTCTTATACAAAATTTGAGACAAATCGGATAAGAATTGCGGCGTTTTGGGGCTTAAGAGGTCAAGATCGAAAATCGGTTTATATGGCCCATTTATAATCCCAATACTAATAGGAAGTATTTGTGCAAAATTTCATCCGCTTAGCTTTATCCCTTCGAAAGTTAGCGTGCTTTCGACAGATGGACGGACCAAAATAGCTAAATCGACTTAGAATGTCAAGACGATCAAAAATATACATACATATATATTTTGTTGGGTCTCCGATGAATATTTCGATGTATTACAAACGGAATGACATAATTAGTTTATAATGGAGGGTACAAAAAGAAAAAACTATTTTTGTGGTCTAGGCCGTAAGTTTTTGTACTGAATTCTTCAATGGATAATGATTATTGTCGCAACTATTATTGAAGGAATATCCAGTGCTCAAAATATTTTCTGATATTTTTGGTATGGGTAAGCCTATGATGCTTACCCATGTGCAACGGTGACATTAGATAGGCCGACAAAAGTGAAAATTCGATCGAATTCAAAAATAGACAAAATGATGCCAATGTGATGGGAATCAACAGTGAGCATCGCCAACAACAAATTCAGCGCCATCTATTGGGAGAAAAAGAGAGCGAGCGGTGCAGGAGAGTGTGTTCAAAGTTAATCATATGCTTTTCACCACGGTTTTGAAATGTTGTCTGCCCTTTAAATAAATAAAATATAGTAGCTAACCCCTGACTGTTTTCGGTATTATTTTTTTAACCCACCTACCCTGGGACAAGCTTCCACAATAGTCTAAAAGTTCTATAAAAACATGGCCGCAAAATATATACGTAACTAAGTGAATGCAAAGAAGAGTAGTTGAAAAGAAAAAGAAAATTATAATTCAAATGGTGTAAAAGGAAGCGCAGCGAAGCGGGCCGGGTTCAGCTAGTCTTATATATATCCCGGCATCTCTCTAAGGCAAAAAAAGGATAAAAGAAAAGATTTGCTCTGCTATAAGCGTGGTATCAAGATATGGTCCGGTTCGGACCACAATTAAATTATATGTTGGCGACCTGTGCAAAATGTCACCCAATTCGAATAAGAATTGCGCCCCTTGGGGGCTCAAGAAGTAATTGCGACCTCTAGAGGTTCAAGAAGTCAAGATCCCAGATCGGTTTATATGACAGCTATATCAGGTTATAAAGTCATAATAAAATACGTCATGCAAAATTTCAGCTAAATCGGATAGAATTTGCGCCCTCTAGAAGCTCAAGAAGTCAAGACCCAAGATCGGTTAATATGGCAGCTACATCAGGTTATGGACCGATTTGAACCATACTTGGCACAGTGGTTGGATATCCTAACAAAACACGTCGTGCAAAATTTCATTCGGATAAGAATTGCGCCCACTAGAGGCTCAAGAAGTCAAGACCCAAGATCGGTTTATATAGCGGCTATATCAAAACATGGCCCGATATGGCCCATTTACAATCCCAACCGGCCTATACTAATAAGAAGTATTTATGCAAAATTTCAAGCGACTAGATTTACTCCTTCGAAATTTAGCGTGCTTTCGACAAACAGACATGGCTAGATCGACATAAAATGTCACGACGATCAAGAATACATATACTTTATGGGGTCTCAGACGAATATTTCGAGTAGTTACAAAGAGAATGGCGAAATTAGTATACCCCCATCCTATGTTGGAGAGTATAAAAATCAATTTGTGTTTGTTTGTAGGTTTGTTTTTTTGTTTGTGTGCTCCTTAAGACTCAAAAGCGGCTGAACCGAAAATGCCATGGATGACTGGAAATTCATAATGAGTGGGTCTCCTTTAAAGACACAACATCAATGTCTTTTATAATAAAAGAAATTTGTAAAAGAATTCAAATTGTTGGTGGCAAGGGTATACAAAGGGTAACGAAAGAGCTGATAACTTCGATTTCCGTTTCCTTTTCGTTCAAATTTGCCAATTACTAATAACTTCCTGTTTATAGGTCTATCATGGTACGAACTTAAATCAAATGTGAAGCCTCAGCGGAAAAAGAACCTCCCCATCCGGCGAGCTAAGCCACAGCCAAGATCGTCGTACCATTTCCGCTCACCACATAATGAGGTAGTCACACTTGATAATACTATCATATTTTACATACCCATGCAAGAGTTTTCCATTTAAAAAAAAAATAATTGAAGTATTTTTAATTACTGTTTGGCGCCTAAAATACATACACAGTTTATTTTAGTTGAATGTCAGGAAAAGATGGATAAAAAAATATGTCACCTTAGACAGCTCAGTATACCGTCGCAAAGTGTTACCAGATCGATTCGTTTTTATACCCACCACCGAAGGATGGGGGTGTATTCATTTTGTCATTCCGTTTGCAACACATCGAAATATCCATTTCCGACCCTATAAAGTATATATATTCTTGATCAGCGTAAAAATCTAAGACGATCTAGACATGTCCGTCCGTCTGTCCGTCTGTCTGTTAAAATCACGCTACAGTCTTAAAAAATTGAGATATTGAGCTGAAACTTTACACAGATTCTTTTTTTGTCCATAAGCAGGTTAAGTTCGAAGATGGGCCAAATCGGACTATATCTAGATATAGCCCCCATATAGACCGATCCGACGATTTAGGGTCTCAGAGCCATAAAATCCACATTTAATATCCGATTTGGCTGAAATTTGGGACAGTGTTTGGGGGCCTACCAACATCCTCCGTTAATTTGTCTCAGATCGGTCCAGAATTGGATATAGCTGCCATATAGACCGATCCTCTGATTTAGGGTATTAGGCCCATAAAAGCTACATTTATTTTCCGATTTTGCTGAAATTTGGGACAGTGAGTTGTCTTAGGCCCTTCGACATCCTTTGCCAAGTTGGCCCAGATCGGTCCAGTTTTGGATATAGCTGCTATATAGACCGATCCTCCGATTTAGGGTCTTGGACCCATTAAAAGCCATATTTATTATCCGATTTTGCTGAAATTTGGGACAGTGAGTTGTCTTAGGCCCTTCGACATCCTTTGCCAATTTGGCCCAGATCGGTCCAGTTTTGGATATAGCTGCCATATAGACCGATGCTCCGATTTAGGGTCTTAGACCCATAAAAGCCACATTTATTATCCGATTTTGCTGAAATTTGGGACAGTGAGTTGTCTTAGGCCCTTCGACATCCTTTATCAATTTGGCTCAGATCGGTTCAGATTTGGATATAGGTGCCATACAGACCGATCTCTCGATTTAAGGTTTTGAGCCCATAAAAGGCGGATTTATTGTCCGATGTCGCCGAAATTTGGGACAGTGAGTTGTGATAAAACTTTCGATATTATTTTTAAATTTGGCTCAGATCGGTTCAGATTTGGATATAGCTACAATATAGACCGATCTCTTGATTTAAGGTTTTGGGGCCATAAAAGGCGCATTTATTGTCCGATTTCGCCGAAATTTGGGACAGTGAGTTGTGTTCGGCTCTTCGACATGTATCTGCAACTTGGTCGAAATCGGTTCAGATTTGGATATAGCTGCCATATAGATCGATATCTCGATGAAAAGCCTTGGCCCAATAATCCGATTTCACTGAAATTTGACGCAGTGACGTATGTTAGCTTTTTCGACGTCCGTGTCGTTTATGGTTCAGAGCGGTTTATTTTTAGATATAGCTAAAATTTTGCTAAAAAGAGCAATATTTTGTTGAACAATGACTTGTACTTACTATTTAGCTGCTAGGGGTCATGAGGTATGCATTTTTCCCCTTGTTTGACGAAAGGTGGTTTACATATATACCCGAGGTGGTGGGTATCCAAAGTTCGGCCCGGCCGAACTTAACGCCTTTTTACTTGTTTTTATTTTTTAATGTTTCAGTTTTTTTTTTTTTGAAAATCATGTAACACGTATGGATCAAAGGTAGGGGACAGAGTGGGCCTGGTGGTCTATATTGAGAACCCAGGGTCTGAGATCTGTTTTAGACTGACTGACTATAATACGATCCTGCAGGTGGAGATCCGGGCGATCACAGAATGCGTGAGGTGGTGTGATGCTAACGCGAAGACGTCGAGTGTGAACATCTTTACGGACAGTAAGAAGGAGATTAACGCCTCCTCTAAGGGTGGCACAATCCGCATCGTTTGGTTGCCGGCCCATAACGGAGTAAGGGGCAATGAAAGGAAGACGATTTCTCAGTGAAGGCCAGAGAACTGACGTCGATAAACTAGGTTAACCCGAAGCCTTTCGGTAGACCCGATTTAAGGGCGTGGGCGACAAACGCTGTTGGACATGTAGCACTGTGGAACAGCGAAACAGTCGGTAGGACGGCGAAAATCCTATGGGGTGATCAGGATCGTTACAGGACGGGACTATTACTGAAAGGAAGTAAGAAGGAGGACAGTATAGCTTTTGATGTCATAACGGGACACATAGAACTACGAGCTCATTTATGCAAAATCGGTGCGGCAAGTGATAGTATATGGAGGGCATGTGGGTAAGATGATAATGTTGATACAAATGTTGACCGTGACTGCGCCTTAAATGGTCCATCCGCTTATTTCAATGTTGGCATACTCTTTCCAACATTTCGGCCGGAATCTCACGAATAAATGCCTCAATGTTGTCTTTCAATGCGTCAATTGAAGCGAGCTTTTCTGTAAAGACATGAGCTTAAAAGGCGTTAAATCGCACGATCTAGACGGCCAATTGACAGGTCCCGAGCGTGAAATAAAATGTTCACCGAACTCGCCTCTCAATAAGTCCATTGTTACGCGTGCTGTGTGACATGTGGCATCGTCTTGTTGAAAACCACATGTCATGCAACTCAAGCTCTTTCATTTCTGTTTGTAACTACTCGAAATATTCGTCTGGGACCCCATAAAGTATATATATTCTTGATCGTCGAGACATTTTATGTCGATCTAGTCATGTCCGTCCGTCTGTCCGCCCCTCTGTCTGCCGAAAGTACGCTAACTTTCGAAGGAGTAAAGCTAGCCGCTTGAAAATTTGCACAAATACTTCTTATTAGTGTAGGTCGATTGGGATTGTAAATGGGCCATATCGGTCCATGTTTTGATATAGCTGCCATATAATCCGATCTTGGGTCTTGACTTCTTGAGCCTCTAGAGGGCGCAATTCTTATCCGAATGAAATTTTGCACGACGTGTTTTGTTATGATATCCAACAACTGTACCAAGTATGGTTCAAATCGGTCCATAGCCTGATATAGCTGCCAGATAAACCGTTATCCCAATCGCAGTTCTTTAGGCCTTTAGAGAGCGCATATATATGCCCAAGATATAATAATTATATCTAAGGCCAGATGTGATTATATCCAAGGCCTAATATATGGTTGCCCAAAAAGTAATTGCGGATTTTTTAAAAGAAAGTAAATGCATTTTTAATTAAACTTAGAATGAACTTTAATCAAATATACTTTTTTTTACAGTTTTTTTCTAAAGCAAGCTAAAAGTAGCAACTGATAACTGACAGAAGAAAGAATGCAATTACAGAGTCACGAGCTGTGAAAAAATTTGTCAACGCCGACTATATGAAAAATTGGCAATTACTTTTTGGGCAACCCAATAGTTATACAGAGCATAAATCTTTGGATATAATTATATTGTATATAGCAGATACATAGTTATAACTGGTCTCATATCCAATTATATCTACAACCAGATATAGGTACATATACCATAAGCCATAATTGGATATGGCAGATCTATTTGGATTTAATTGGATCCAACTTTTTCTTATCCCAGATATATTTGGATCTGACCATATACATTTTTATACCCACCACCATTGGATGGGGGTATACTAATCTAGTCATTCCGTTTGTGAAATCTCGAAATATTGATAAAGTACATTTATTCTTGATCGTCTCGACATTCTGAGTCGAACTAGTAATGTCCGTCCGTCCGGCTGTCGAAATCATGATAGCGGTCGAACGCGTAAAGCTGGCCGTTTAATGGACATCTCGCTTAGGCAGATTGTACTGCATTTTTAAAGACATCCATTCGAAGGCTCGCTCTCTGGAATTTGGCTTTAAAAATGCAACAGCTTGTTACAGTTTAAGTAAATTTATGAATTTTTCCTATTCCCCACCTAAAACTCAACCAACTACATTTTGGATCTAAACCTTCAACTACCAATATTGTCTACGGCACCTTGGCAACAAAATATAACACTACTGTCACTTGTGTCCCCCGTGCGTGTGTGTTTATTGCGTGTGTGTATGTGATTTTGGGGTTCAACGGCACTTTTTGTCTTACTACTACCACCACCACTACCACAAAGGTCACTATGTGTGAAATGTGGTCGATGAATATACCATCATCCGTAACGAACGAATCTGGTTCCATATAATTGCAGTACACTTCACTTTATAATCTTGGATGTCTTCTATCTGCAACGTAATAACGAACCACTCACCAGTGCTCGTAAGATCCTTGAGAATCGCGCCCTTGCCGATGAAGAACGCATGAACGCTCTTGAGAATGAATTGAAGGAAGCTCGTTTCCTTGCTGAGGAGGCCGTCAAGAAATACGATGAGGTGCAAATAAAAACCAATTTCAATACTTTATATAATGCCGATGCTAGTTGTTCATCTTCAACCACCATAATACCCATCAAGAACCTATTGGTGATAATAGCCAACCAACTCCGGATGCATTACAAAAGACTTGATTATTCATTCATTTGTTCAATATTAGCAGCATTCACATATTTGCGTGACTTAACCTAACTTTACAGAGCCACATGGCTGTCACCTGATCAAAACACGAGAAACCAAATTGATCACGTTGTGATAGCTGGAAGGCATTCATTTAGCTGGAAGGCATTGCAGCAAAGGTTCGCACCCGTTTGAACATGGCGAGAAAAGTACGATCTGACACTGCACGGAAGCTGGACATTGAGAAGCTGCAAACACAACAAATGGCAGCGGCATACTCCACTCGACTGACCCAACTGCTTGATGAAAGCGCTCCTTGTTCCGATAATATAATGGCGCAGTGGCAAACTAACTTGCCAACTCCATGGAAAATGCCCCGAAATCCGTACTTGGGTACCGGAAGCCTCTTCCATGAAACCCATGGTACGACCAAGTGTATCGAGATGCTACTGAAGCCAAGAATGCGGCATATAGAGCAAACCTGCAATCAATAGCAACGCGCCAGATGAACAAGAGGTATCGGGAGAAAGAAAAAGGAAATGGAGAGACGTGAGTGTGAGCGAATTGAGAAGTACAGGAGTCAGAATGAAGTCCGGAAATTCTACCACAGAATTAAACATCAAACCGATGGCTTTGGTGCAGGCACATCCTCCTGCAGAGACAAAGAAGGAAATCTGGTAACTGACGCAGATAGTGCGCTGAGGATATGGCAGGAACATTTTACCCAACTGCTAGTGTCCGATGTTGGCGGCGAAGAGGATACCGCAGAACCAATCCCTGATGATGGTATAGAATGTTTACCTCCTAGTCAGAGTGACGGAAGAACAACAAGGCAGCAGGAGCCGACGGATTACCCGCTGAACTATTGAAGACCGGAGGCGACACGCTGAAAAGTCGTATGCGCATACCCGATGATTGGAACCTCAGCATACTATGTCCCGTACACAATAATGGAGACAAGACGGAATGTGCCAACTACAGAGGAATAAGTCTCCTTCCCATCGCATACAAGATACTCTCGAGCGTACTATGTGAAAGATTAAAACCTAAAGTCAATTAGATAATTGGGCCCTATCAATGCGGCTTTAGACCTGGTAAATCCACCCTAGACCAGATATTCACACTGCGCCAAATCCTGGAAAAGACCCGAGAAGGACAAATCAACACCTATCATCTCTTTGTTGACTACAAAGCCGCCTTCAATACTCCTTTACGTTCAAAGGTATGTCCAGCCATGTCTGTGTTTGGTATCCCTGCAAAATTAAGAAGACTCTGCAGCTTGTATAACGCGTACCAGCAAGTGTCAAACTGCAGAGTAAGAATAGGAAAGAATGAATCTCTCCGAACCTTTTAATACCAAACGAGGTTTCAGACAACGAAACAGCCTATCGTGTGAGCTCTTTAATATTCTGTTGGAGAAGATTATACGAGATGCAGATGTGAATAGATATGGCACACTAATCGCAAGAGAACCCATGCTACTCGCCTATGCCGACGACATCGGAAGTATTAACTGCAGCAGCCTTGAAAGAATCGAAAGAGAGTCAGTGAAAATGGGTCTGGCAGTAAATGGAGATAAGACGACATGGATGGTTTCAACTCCCAAAAGGCCTTGCACAACCGAGCAGGTAAAGAAAATGGAGAAGGTTGGGGACCACAACTTTGCGACAATCAGTAACTTTATTTGACGAATGACACCAGTTTTGAGATTAAGCGAAGAATAATAATCTCAACAGACGAAGATTACACTAAACAAGACACCGATACTATACGTGCTGTTATATGGTTCTGAAGCATGGATACTTGTGAAAGCAGATGAGGCAGTGCTTGGAGTATTTGAGAGAAAGATTCTTCGTAAAATATATGGACCAGTTTGCGATAATGGAGAATAAATTCAAAGATATTGTGGACAGACAGACAGACACAGCTAAATCGAATCAGAAAGTGATTCTGAGTCGATCTGTATACCTATCAATGGGTTTATCTCTCTTCCTTTTAGGCGCCACAAACAAATGCACTAAGTTCTAATACCCTGTACCACAGCAATGGTGTATAGTGCATAAAAATGAACCAAAGTTCTCTCAAAAGGGGTCATAATCCGGAGACTGCGATTGTTGTTGTTGTTGCTGGAGCCACATTTGTATGTGGAGGCAGCGATCCTCGTTAAACTCCAATAGCGAACTATCTCGTTCCGGACCATAAAACCGATCGTCGCGGGAACGTCATGATCATGAGTTATTTAAAGGCGCCAATAACTCGTCTTTTCATATCGAGTATCACAAGCACTCAGTATTTAGGGGAGAGCCTGAGCCGCCCGCCCTCTCACTGAGACTATTCATTCGATGTCGCCGATTGTCCGCGACTGCAATTGCAGCCACTCCGTGTACGGTAGCTCCCAGCTGAACTTCTCGTGATGATGATGAACACCGCACAAATCGAAGCTTAGAGTAGCAACCCGTGCAGTGCTCATAGTCATACCGTGCCGGGACTGCGATTGTATAGCCTCCATATATGAACGTAGTCCTCGAACCTTCACTTGGTGATACTTAAACAAAACTTTTTCAAGATTATATTACAAACATCTTGAAGTAATGCACAAACCTTCACAAATTTCAAAATATTTCATTTCATATACAATTTATAGAGTAGCACCACGATATTTGACGAAACCTAAATTTGTCTAGCTATGAATATACGATCTGTTGCTGCCTTAACAGGCTGAAGGAAATTATGCTGAGATATGCCTAACAACTTAACCAAAACAAAATCAAGACAGTACGTTTTTTAATTCCAAAATAGTGATATTAGATTCATTATTTTTCACTTTTATTTAAAAAAAAAAAATGTATATATATATATAAAATATATTAATCTTTGCATAATTATCTATTTTGAGATACTAGAAGATCTACAATGAGAGCTTATCCATTTTTTGTTCAATCACACTATGCTCCTCATCACTTTCACTAGAACTATCGGACGATGTTGTCGAACTGTCCGAGGCCGTTTCAACGGATTCGTCTTCACTGGTCAGGGAGGAAGACGAAGAAGCACCAATGTGTATATCCGTAATTATTTCCTTCAGTAGTTCGGTTTCCAACTCTTGCAGGCCCAAACCCAAATTTTTCTTGAATATATCAAAGAGGACATTTTTCAGATTCTGAGCCAACATTTGTAAGTGCGTTGGAGGGCAAGCATCTGAGGCATTTGTAACGTATCTTATGTAGTCTTCAATATAGTAATGATTATATATGGAGCGTTCATTGTCACTGAAGCTGTCGTGTGTAACCAACAGTTGCTTAACAATCCAAGGGTGATTACTTTGCAATGCGATTATGCAATCCTCTACACATTGACGACTCAATTCATAGTTTCGATAGAGAGGATAAATAAGGGAGCGTCTCATGAAGCTGATGACCACATCTTTTATCGAGGTGTGCGGCTCAAAATACATCAATGTTGCCGATAGGATACTGCGCGTCCAGGCCGACTCACAATTTGGCTCATTTGCAGTAAATCTGTGACAACACGCAAAATTTCTGTGTTTTAGTACCCTGGGCTTAGGCACACCGTTTTGAACTTACCTAACGTCATAGCAAATGGATAGCAATATGCTGATGAGACCACAGTCAATTTCCATAACATCATATTCGACAGGCATTGTATTTAGTTCAGCTTTCGAAGTCAAATTGTGCAGCAAACATTCCTCGTCTCGTTCAAGCGTGCAATCTGTAATAATACAACAATATGCCATTGATGTTGTGATCTCATAACCAACGGCTATCATTAAATCCCCCCTAATGGCCTAATAATCTGTTTTTGCTTGATAAACTTAGTAGTTGCCCTTACCTTTGAAATTAATCGTAAATTGCATGGGGTTATCCAGACCATCGGGAACTTGCAGTTCTACAAAATTAAGTTTATACTGATCACGGGAGAAATTTTTCATCTCATCTATATCTCTGTCAATTAGACGCTGCAGAGGGCTTACCAAGTTGGGTTCTGGCATCCGCGTTATACTCTCCAGGTTGTACTGACAAATTGGAAAAATTCGTAAAAAAAAAGATTAGAGGAATTTCGGATGTGTTACCAAAACTTACCTCAAATGATTGAATTCTGCCGCGAAACTTACTGGCGAAGCCATAGCCATATGAACCCTCAGGTCTCATTAGTTCGGCTGCATCGTCAATTCGCAATAAACAATTGTCTGTAATGCGTTTCAGCTTCCAGAGGTCCAAACGTGGTTCTACCCGCTTGGACTTGTCTTCTTGTATGTCCTTCTCTGGTCTTTCCTCCTCTCCGGGGGGTAAACACGGTAGTGTGACATGCAATGTCTTTTCTTTGGAATTGTAATTGAAGCAGATATTCTTCAAATTCTTTAAATCAAAACGTCGTGTGGAGTAAAACCTATTGTAATTCAAGCAACAGAATATTATGATCAGGAATATAGTTGGTGCAAAAAGTACTTACTTGAACAGTTGAACGTCCACATAGATGAGAAAGTTATAGTCTTCGATATATATGTCACAATTTCGAACATTGTGGATGGACCTCGTCCCACAAGATTCACGACATGATGAATTTCGTTTCAACTCAAATTTTAACTCACAAGAATTTGCCGAGTAAGTATGACTAATAATGCCCCCCGCATAGCTCATTTTATAATATAACAATTTACGTTTACGATTCTATCTAATTCAATTAACAATTTGTGAACTTTGAGAGCGAACAGTGCAAAATAAAAACACATGTAAACAAGATATGTACTACAAAACAAAATCGCGTTCCACACTGACATATGGCAGCTGGCTTAAATAGTAGCGAATGTATCGTATGGTGGAACGGTGTAGACAAAGCAAATATATTATGTCCAGTATACACCTCAAGCGAAATTTTCGGTAGCAAAGGTGACAGAATTACCAGGTAGAGTACCGCAAACAGCTGAGTCCAATTTTTACTCGCAAAGTGTACTATCTGTCAACGAGTTTTTGTTGTGTGTGTATTATAGTTAAGAAACAACCAAAAATGGCGCCAACTAGAAAAAAAACTCAAAATCAGAGATGCACAGATTTTGAACGAGAGTGAACTCAATATTTTGTTGTTGGGCAACTGCCACTACCCGTAAATGAATATAACTTGGTAGCAAACAAATGGCAAAACACTATGGCTTCGTTTGGCCCAAAGAGCATAAGAAGATACAAGAGAGGGTTTCTGCTTTGTCTTGCCCGTATCGTAAAATAACTCGCGTTAAAGACGCAACATTTTCCATGTATTCCAATTGAAATCACATTGAAAATTTGTCACTCGTCATCCCGTATTGGGGATGACGAGCTTTTTGCGTTTGGCCAATCTGCCACATTTACATACTATGCGCGCGTGAAGTAGTGTTTTTGGGAGCCAAGGTTAAAAATTGTTTAACATTTGTGCGTTGCTTTTGTGGTATTTGTTTGCAGAGTTGCATTTGTAATGCGAGGGCATAGTATGTAACTCCACCTTTAAGCGCGGTATGCACCTCAGGCGAAATTTTCGTTACCATAAGAAATGCATTAACATATCTTAAAAGAAATTTTCGTTACCGGTACCGTTATCGAAAATCTCGCTTGCAGGTACGCAGCTCAAATGAAATTTTCTTTGCGTAACAGGGCGACATAATAGGCATTGGTGGATTTTTTTCTTGCAACTACCAGTGAAAATGTCAGTTACAACATTTATGTACTTTATTCGACCAAAGTTACCTTTATTTGAGCCCCATTTTGCGATGGTCACTAAAAAATTGCTGCTTGTGGGGTATTTTGGGAAAGGGGTTGACCCCCAGAAAATAGGTCCCGAAAGTGGGTATCAATTCTTGCTCTACCCACCAATACCTTTCATTTAATCTCCGCATTGACATGGTCGGTAAATACGGCCGATTTAGGGGTGTTTTGGGGATTGGCGTGGTCCCCCAAACACTAAGCCCGGAAAATATATCAGCAACGTGCTCTATTCTCATATATCTATATATCATTTATTTGAGCCTCACATTCCAAAAGTCAGCAAATACTTACTATTTGGGTGGTATTGTGGGGGTGGGGTGGCCCCATAGACACTCTTCCCAAATATTGATATCAGATTCGTGCTTTACTCCCAAAGATATCATATTCTAATTCTACACTTAAATACCTTTTATTTAAGCCCCATATTCCCCTGGTCAGTAAATAAGTCCTGTTTGGGGGATGTTTTAAGGAAGGGGTCCACCCCCCGTGGTCCCATATTTGGATATCAGATTCGTATTCTACTCGCAAATACCTTTCATTTGAGCCCCATATTGCCATGATCGGTAAATATGTCCGATTTAGGGGTGTTTTGGGGGTTGGGGTGGTCTCCCTAGCACTTGGTTCGACAAATGGATATTAGCTACTGTTTCTTATCCTTAATACCTTTCTTTTGAGTCCCATATTTTCGTGATTCGTCTAAATATATGTTTGGTAGGTTTTAGGGTGGGGGGCCCCTTAGGTACCCCATCCGAAATTTGGTTACCAATAAAATAAAATCAATAAAATCGGTTCAGCCGTTTCTGAGTCTATAAGGAACACACAAACATACAAACAAACAAACAAACCTACAAACGGCGCTTTGCGGCGCCTTCTTTAACTCTCTATTATCTTTTTAGGGTGGGGACACTTCGCCCTGAATGCGGATATCGAATTCGTGCCATTTATCGCTATAACGCTGAACGTGTTCAAATCCTGGCGAGAACATCGGACCAAGCGGTGTTTATCTTTTAATGTTGGCGACACTTGCGAGGTACAATGCCATGCATGGTCGTTTAAAAAATTTTCCCAAAAGAGGTGGCGCACTGCGGGACGCCGATCGAACTTGGCTTTAAAAAAAAAGGTTCCTTAACATAGAGTTTCAACTTGAATCGGAAAGCACTCATTGATGTGTGAGAATTTGCCCCTTCTCGGTTCCTCGTGGTAATGTTCTTACTTGGGGAAATGTTCTCATTAGGGGAGGGATGGCACCTCAGACACTTCGACTCAAATATGAATATTAAATTCGTGCTGCACTTCCAAATCCCTTTAATTTGAGCCCCATATTGTCATGAACGGTATATATGAACCGTTTGGAGGGCGGCCACAGGCACTTTGCACTGAAAATAGATATCAAATTCGCTCTTTATTCTCAACGGTAATGAAGTTCAGTTCAGGGGGTGCTTTAGGGCGTACCCTAAAACACTTGGCTCCAAAATTGGATATTAAATTCCTTTTCTTTTTTCTGGGTACTTGGACCGAATTTTTAATACGATATTCGTTTTCTGGTCTCCAACACCTTTCATTTGATACCCCTATTGTGCCCATCGGACCACTTTCGGATAAGGGTGCCGTTTTTGGAGTAAGGGGGAGGGTCTGCCTCCACCCGATATCTAAAAATTATATAGCCTATGTTTTCTTTCAGACCAACTTACAAAATATGCGAAAATTTCGAGAAGATCGGTTCTGCCGTTTTTCAGTCTATACGGAACAAACAAACCGAGTCCCATGCCCATTTAGGGCGTTTTTGTGGGTGTGGAGTGACCACCTATACTGCGACATGTTTTTTATACTTCGACATGTTTTTTGTATTTTGTATTTGATGGTGATTTTGGGGTAACTGTGGGGGGTCCGCCACTTCCGTTATCAATAAATTACACAACCTATTCCAACTTCCTGACCATATTCGTAATCTACCTGTAATTTGAGTCCCATATTGTCAAGATCGTCAAATAAACCTATTTTAGGGGGTTTGAGGTTGGGGCGGCCCTCCTGATACTTGGACCTACCTTTTATTATGAAATTCGTACTCTACTCTTGAATACCTTTCTTTTGAATCCCATATTGTCCGGGAGAGGGTCCGTCCCCCTCCCGATATCAAAAAATTCTATAGCCTATGTTTCCTTCTAGACCAACCTGCACTATCTGTGAAATTTTCAAGGTAATCGGTTCAGCCGTTTTTGAGTCTATGCGTAACAAACAAACAAACCGACAAAACAACACAAATTGTATTTTATATTGGGTTGCCCAAAAAGTAATTGCGGATTTTTTAAAAGAAAGTAAATGCATTTTTAATAAAACTTAGAATGAACGTTAATCAAATATACTTTTGTTACACTTTTTTTCTAAAGCAAGCTAAAAGTAACAGCTGATAACTGACAGAAGAAAGAATGCAATTACAGAGTCACAAACTGTGAAAAAAAATTGTCAACGCAATTACTTTTTGGGCAACCCAATATATGAGACTTCAATGAAATTTTGTATTTGGAAAAATCAATTCATTGACATCTTGCCTGTAGAAAAATTTTGATAAAAATTTCCTCGCAAGAACAAATTAGATTTAAATTTTTTTGAGGAAAAAATAGACCGATTTTCCCATAAAAACTTTGTTTTTCATCCGACTTTGCTGAAATTTGAAACAGTGAGTAGTTTAAGGCTTACCGACAACTGACCCAAATATGATTTAGATAGGACTTTATATAGATATAGCTACTATATAAACCGATCTCCCGATAAAGGATTTGAAACCCATAAAAGCTTTATTTACTGCCCAATTCCGCTGAAATTTGAAACAGTGGGTTATTTTAATCCTCCCGACATCGGACTATGTTTAGATATAGCTGCCATATAGGCCGATCTCCTGATAAAGGGTCTGAAGCCCATAAAAGCTTTATTTTTTAACCGATTTCGCTGAAATTTGAAACAGTAGGTAGTTTCAGGCCTCTCAACTTTGAACCTTAATATGGTTCAGATCGGACTATATTTAGATATACAATAGTTGTTGAGGTTCAAAGTTGAGAGGTTGTCAGGCCTCTCCACTTTGTACCTCAATATGGTTCAAATCGGACTATATTTAGATATAGCTGTCATATAGACCGATCTGCCGATAAAGGGTCTGAAGCAAATAAAAGCTTTATTTTTTAACCGCAGAGCTTATTTTTTCGCAGAAATTTGAAACAGTGGTTAGTTTTAGGTCTCTCGACATCCGCCCCAAATATGGTTTGGATCGTACTATATTTATTTATAGCTGCCATATAGACCGGTCTCCCGATAAATGGTCTGAAGCCCATAAAAGCGTTATTTTTTATCCAATTTCGTTGAAATTTAAAACAGTGATAAGTTTTAGGCCACCCGCCATCCGACCCAAATATAGTAAAAATAGGACTGTATTTAGATATAGCTGTCATAAAGACCCATACGCCGGTTAAGGGTCTGCTCATAAAAGCTTTTTTTATTACCCGATATTGTTAAAATTTTAAATAAAAAAGTTCACCAGTGACTTATATTTATAAGACCACTCAATGTCTGTGCCGAATTTGGGTGCCTAAGTTATCCAATTTTCATTGGATTGTGGCGAGGGTTTACATATATACCCGAGGTGGTGGGTATCCATAGTTCGGCCCGGCCGAACTTAATGCCTTTTTACTTGTTTTTATTAAGTCTATAGATAACAAATATCCTTACAGACTACCATATACATTAGGCTGGGTCGATTCTTTCCAAAATTCTAATTCTAAGAAGTTTCTCCGAAGAATATCTAAAACTGAACCGATTTTGATAAAATTGTGCACACATGTTGGAACATTAAATAGAACATCTTGAGCTATATTTTGTAAAGATAGGACCAAAATTATGGCTACTAGAGCCTAAAAATGCCATATCAGATGAAACATATATATGGGAGCTTTATCTAAAACTGAGCCGATTTTGATAAAATTATGCATACATGTTGAAACATTAAACATGTGCAAAATTTTGGAAAGATCGGGCCAAAATTATGGCTACTAGAGCCTTAAAAGGCCGTATCGCATAAAGTATATATACAGGAGTTATATCTAAATCTGAACCGATTTGGTTCAAAATCAATAGCATTTGTCCTTGACCAAAAAAGTGACGTATGCATAATTCTACGATAATCGGACAACAAATGCCACCTGTACCTCGACTACAAAATTATCGAATATCGAAAGAACAGGAAAAACAAGTAAAAGTGCTCTAAGTTCGGCCGGGCCGAATCTTGGGAACCCACCAAAATGGATAGTGCTAAAAATTTATGCAAAATAAATTTGGTTGAAGGGCATTATTTTATTCCACATACCAAACTTCTGTCAAACCAGCAAAAAGTTTTTAGGAATAGTTTCAGCCAATCGGCTCAGGGAGTCAAATCGGGAGATTGGTTTATATGGGAGCTATATCAGGATATAGACCGATTTATATCATACTTGGCATAGTTGTTGAAAGTTATAATAGAACACTGCGGGCAAAATTTCAGCCAAATCGGACAAAAATTGCGGCTTGTAAGCGCTCACGGAGTCAAATCGCTCACGGAGATCGGTTTATATGGGAGCTGTATCAGGCTATAGATCGATTAAGACCATATTGGACATGTATGTTGAAGGTCATGGGAGAAGCCGTTATACAAAATTTCAGCAAAATCTGATAAAAATTGCGCCCTCTGGAGGCTTAAAAATTCAAGATCCCAGATCGGTTTATATGGCACCTATATCAGGTTATGTACCGATTTGAACCATACTTGGTACAGTTTTTGTAAGTCATAACACAAAACTTCATGCACAATTTCTGCCAAAACGGATGGGAATTGCACCCTCTAGTGGCTCAAGAAGTCAAGGCCCTAGATTGGTTTATATGGCTGCTATATTAGATTATGGACCGATTTGAACAATATTTAGCGCAGTTGATGGAAGTCTTAACAAAATACTATATGCAAAATTTCAGCCAAATCGGATAAGAATTGTAGTGGCTCAAGAAGTCTAGATCCAAGTTCAAATCGCCTTGAACCATACTTAGAACAATTGTTGGATGTCATAACAAACAACTTCGTGCACAATATCAGCCTAATCGGATAAGAATTGCGCTCTCTAGAGACCTAAAAAATCAAGATCCCAGATCGGTTTATATGGTAGCTATGTCAGGTTATGTACCGATTAGCACAATTGTTGAAAGTGATACCAAAACACCACGTGCAAAATTTAAACCAAATCGGATAAGAATTGCGGCCTCTAGATGCTCGATTTTTTAAAGTGGCTGAAAGCAGGGACGTGAGATTAGTATAATTATAGCGGAGGGACATTTAGGAAGAATTTGTTTTGGGAAAGAAATAGTAATGTTTAGGGTAGGATGGAAACGATCCTCTGGATTAGTGAATGCATTGGAAGATGATAAAGAAATGTCATTTGAATTATATGCATTATACAATAGATCTGAAAGGTTCCGAAGCCGAATAAAGAAATAAGGAAATCGTTAGAAGTACCACTAGTAACAACTGGTATTAAACTATTAGAATATGACGAGCGTATCCAAGATATAGACGGCATAATAAAATCGTCTAAGACCATCAAAGTGTCAGTTGAAAAGGATTTTTGAAAAGTAGATGTTAAAGGTACAACGTGTTTCGAGTACGTCTCAATATCGGATGAAGGTGGAATGTAAGAACAAGAGACAAAGGAGAGAAAGGGATTCTAACAACCACAATTGGAGGCCATCGTCGCGCAGAGGTTAGCATGTCCGCCTATGACGCTGAACGCCTGGGTTCGAATGCTGGCGAGACCATCAGAAAAAAACAAGTAAAAGCGTGCTAAGTTCGGCCGGGCCTAATCTTATATACCCTCCACCATGGATCGCATGTGTCAAGTACTTTTCCCGGCATCTCTTCTTAGGCAAAACAGGATATAAAAGAGATTTGCTCTGCTATTAGAGCAATATCAATATATGGTCCGGTTCGGACAACAATTAAATTATATGTTGGAGACCTTTGTAAAATGTCAGCCAATTGGAATAAGAATTGCGCCCTTTGGGGGCTCAAGAAGTAAAATAGAGAGATCGATTTATATGGGAGCTGTATCGGGCTATAGACCGATTCAGACCATAATAAACACGTATGTTGATGGTCATGAGAGAATCCGTCGTACAAAATTTCAGGCAAATCGGATAATAATTGCGACCTCTAGAGGCTCAAGAAGTCAAGATCCCAGATCGGTTTATATGACAGCTACATCAGGTTATGAACCGAGTTGAACCATATTTGGTTCACAGTAGTTGAAAGTAAGAATAAAATATGTCTTGTAAAATTTTAGCCAAATCGGAATGGCGTCCTCTAGAAGCTGAAGAAGTCAAGTTCCCATATCTGTTTATAAGACAACTATATCAGGTTATGTACCGATTTGAACCATACATGGCACAGTTTTTGAATATAATAACAAAATACTACGTGCCAAAATGCATTCAAATCGGATAAGAATTGCGCCCTCTAGAGGCTCAAGAAGCCAAGATCCAAGATCTGTTTATATGGCAGTTGTATCAAAACTTGGACCGATATGGCCCATTTACAACACCAACCGACCGGCTAGCTTTACTCCTTCGGAAATTAGAGTGATTTCGACAGATAGACGGACGGACGGACGGACGGACAGACGGACGGGCATGGCTAGATCGACATAAAATGTCACGACGATCAAAAATATATATACTTAATGGGGTCTCAGACGAATATTTCGAGTAGTTACAAACAGAATGACGAAATTAATATACCCCCCATCCTATGGTGGAGGGTATAAAAAAATCAATTTTTCAGCGGTGGTTTTCCCTTCCTAATGCTGCCAACATTTGTGCGGTACTACTTCTCTCCAAAGAGGTGTCGCACTGCGGCACGCCTTTCGGACTCGGAAAATACCACCCAAAAATAAAAGTAGACCGATCAGGAAAATATGGGACTTAAATAAAAGGTATTCAAGAGTAGAGTACGAAGTCGATATTAAAAATTGAGTCTAAGTAATTGGGGGACGCGCCGAATTAAAGGCATTTGAGAGCAGATTACGAATATGACATTAAATTTGGTTCCAAAAATCTAGGTGGTGGTTTACCTTTTAAAATCACCTCCAATAGGTTATTTGACCTATTAATGGGGAAGTGATAGATTTCTTTGAGTTGAGTGCCTCATTCAAATTTGTGCTCAAGTGGCAAATCATGACAATATGAGGTTAAATTAAAGGTATAAGGTTGTGAACTGACCATACCCCAAAGAAGACAAATTTACGACCATAGCAATATGGGTCTCAAATGAAAGGTCTTTTGAAGTAAAGCACGAATCTGATATTTATGTTCGGGAAAAGTGTCTATGGGGCCACCCCACCGCTATAACACCACCCAAACAGGAAGTATTTGCTGACCATTGCCACAACAGGCTCAAATAAGAGGTACTTTAGAGTATAACACGAATCTGATATATATTTTCAAAGCCAAGTCATTAAGTGGTCGCCCCATCCCCCAAAACACCCTCCAAACCGGTCATGTTTGCCGACTTAGCAATAATAGAGCTCGAATGAAGAGTATTTGGGAGTAGAGCATGAATCTGACATCAACATTCGGGACCAACTGTCTAGGGGGCGTCCCACCACCATAACAACCCCCAAGTAGGGCGTGTTTGCTCACCAAGACAATTTGGGTCTTCAAGACAGTAGAGCTCGATACTCATAGTTTTTAGGGTCCATACCCCAAACCGGATATATTTGCTGGCTTTTCAAAAAGGGGTTTAAGTGAATGGTATTTGAGATTGGAAAACGAGTTTGATATCCAATTTTGAGGCCAATGGCAATATGGGGTTCAAATATATGAGAATAATTTGGGGGACCACCCCACTCCCCAAAACGCTCTTAAATCGGGCATATTTATCGACCATCTCAATGTGGGGCTTAAATGAAAGGAATTGGGGGAGGGGTGGAGCAAGAATTGATACCCACTTTAGGGACCAATTTTCTGGGGCTTTACCCTTTTCTAAAATACCGGACTCGGTTATAAAAAGGAGGCCCCTTATCATTGAGCTTAAACTTGAATCGGACCGCACTCATTGATATGTGAGAAGTTTGCCCCTGTTCCTTAGTGGAATGTCCATGGGCAAAATTTGCATTTGCAATGTGCGAAGACAAGCGTGCTTGACAGTAAGTCGGATCCAAAATCTTATGACGTTTAAGAATATACCTGATTCTACTTTATGGTGTCTACAAGCAATGTTTCGAGGTTTTACAAACAGACGAAAAGTTATCAATGATATCACTTATACTGTGGTGGGACAAAAAAACATTGCCCAAGTTTCAACTAATGTTCTTATCCTGACTGGGTCTGTGCCACTTTAATTAAAAGTTACTTAGCCTAGACCACCATGGTGCATAATCATAACCCGCCATATTAGTATTTATAGTCTGCAAGTATGAGTTTATGATAAGAGTTGAACTTTGCTATGCTATTTTCTTTAAACAATTCTTTAAAACCGCAAAATTGTTTTGCTATAGTTATTTCCACATTTCGAACATTAATGAAAAGCTATGCCCACAATATTGGCATATGCTCTCTCACAATAGAAAAGAAATAAAAAATATTGAAGGCTTGTGGTTTATTCCGAGCATTGTGATACCGGTATATAATTTGCATAACTTTTTAGAATAGTTCCACTTGCAAAGTGCATTTTGATCGAAATTCGTGGAGTGCAAATAGCTAAAGTTTAAGTGAATCGAAAGGACAAAACATTTATTATCAGTATCCTTTTAAGGATAAAAGTTTCGCAGATTAAAGAAAAAGGAAAACAAACCAAAAAAGTTTTAGGTAACTAAAGCGTTATGAACACATTTGTGAATTTTTGAATCCAGTAGATCCTCGAGAGATCCCGAATATGGAATGTTAAAATTGAGAAACTATTAATCGGTGTAATTGTGCAATCTACCCAGTGACTAACTATTGGAATACGAATATCGATGCTCGTATTCAGACAAAACCGAACTTTCTATATATTGTAATAACCCTCAATCGATTTTACTGAGGTTTTATGTATGCTACCAACTGGCAAAAAAGCATGCCCGAAAAATAGCATGTAAAAAGGCATTAAGTTCTGCCGGGCCGAACTTTGGATACCCACCACCTCGGGTATATATGGAAATCCCCTTTTGCCACAATCCGGTGAAAATTGGATAACTTAGGCACCCAAATTCGGCACGGACATTGAGCGGTCTAATATATATGTCACTATTCAATTTTGTAAAACAAAATATTGGTCTTTTTGGCAGATATATCCAATTATAAACCGATCTGAACCATATTAAGGTCGGATATCGTGAGGCTCAGATAAACTCACTGTTTCAAATTTCACCGAAATCGGGTAACAAATAAAGCTTTTATGGGCTTAAGTTCCCTTATCGGCAGATCGGTTTATATGGCATCTATATCTAAATACAGTCCGATCAGAACCATATTTAGGTCAGAAGTC